>NC_068294.1:43405719-43410719 GCF_025860055.1 Xyrauchen texanus
TTGCGTTTTCCAGCACATGGAGTGATATTATAAATAACTCTTTTTTTAGCTTTAATATATTCCCCAAAGAAATCATGTTTCAGATCTCCTCAAAAGCTCTTTTATCCCCCACAGCAAGTGACTGAACATAAGAGCTCCAACAACTCTTTGAGCTCTTTATATACAGCCATAAAGGGAATTTGTCCTGTGCGTTGCCGAGTAGGAGACCAATCAGGGGTGTATAAAAGATGTTTTCATTAATATTCTATTTGAGACCTGAAGGTCAATGAGACTGTGAAAATGACAGGTTGAAATGCCCTCAATAGACCAGCTTTTTCAGATTGCTCGTGAAGCTTGTGAAGTTCACTGACCCAAGGCAAGGTGACACTTCGCTCTCCAACAAGTCACCCTGACTATTGAACAATAGCTGAAGCAAGCACGTTCCGTTTCCACCTAGTGGATATCAGCAGAATCTCTCTGCCCCCCTCGCACATACATAGACACACAGTCCCTTCCTCGCGTTCTGGTTCTCATTCCATGGGGGCAAAGTGGCCGAATCTACAGGCGCGACACGTCTCCATCGGCTGCCTAATGCTTCCATTCCCAGCCCCATTATGGACGAAACCAGTCCGCGTCCCTGTGCCATTGTGTATTGGGTAATTAGCTTACTGTGTGTGTGTGTGTGCGTACGTACGTGCGTGTGTGTGTGTGTGTGTGTGTGTGTGTGTGTGCGTGTGTGCGTGCGCGCGCGCGCGTGTCCTTGATATACAGTTGACAAAGGTTGTCTGTGCCTACATGCAATGGAAAGGAGTCCTAAAAAAAAGCCTTAATGCATTATTTGAAGTTAATGCAAGTGCTTTACACAAAAGAAGAATACAATGCATGCCTTTTACATTCCTTTGTATTCATCTCTATAAAATAGAAATCTTTTTTATATATGAAGAACACATAAAGGAAGGATTGGAGAGAGAGAGAGAGAGAGAGAGAGAGAGAGAGAGAGAGAGAGAGAGAGAGAGAGAGATAAATGACGCGCATTGTTCTCGATTTCTCTGGAAGATGTTGCTGCTGTCTCGAGACGTTCGTTCACTCTCAATCAAGGTCATTGATTAACTTGAATGGGTCGAAATATTTCACAAAATATTTAGTGCCCCCGATGTATTCTGGGTGTTTATAACTAATCGATATATTGTAAGTTCATCTATTTCACCAATAATAAACATTTTTTTCGCACAAATGATGCCCTTTTGGAAATAACTGAATAATTTCCCATTCAAAAATCTGATATAAAGTATATAATATAGATATAGTGGATCCCACTATATATTACATACATGAAAATGGTCATTCTTAGGCTACATTTTGTAGTACGTTGCATTTATTTACAAGTATGTGACATTTTTTTATTTCGGTGAAATCCACGTATTTAAGTAAATTGTTAATAAAGCGAAAATGGAGAGGAATATAACCATTAAGAACGGCGTTTTACCTCGTTCGGCGTGGTCGCTCCGTTGTTCACGGATGAGCAGCGGCTCTGTGAGCTCAGCGCCAGGTTATCCGCTCCCCTCGCCGCGTTATTCCTCGGTGTACCGGGACTGCAAGGCTTGAGAAACATAAAGTCGCTCTTTGCTGATTCGGGCGTCAAACACACTTTGTAGCAGTAAGCTTGAGAGAGATTTCCAGGGTTGCTGTTTACCTCCGCGCAGTTCGTGGGCACTTTTGCGCCGCTGGAGATCTGCAGGTTGAGGTTGGACTTTTTGAACACCTCGGTTGGCGGCTCCGGTTCAAAGCTGCAGCAAGTGGCGCCGAGCGAGGAGAGCGCGTAACCGCTGAGAGTGTCGCGGTCCTTGTAGCATTTCACGGCCGCCAGAACGATGATGGCCACGAGGAAGATGAGCGAGACGGTGCTCAGTGACACGATTAAATAGAGCGCGAGGTTAGAAGGGGTTGATGGCTGAGCGAGAGGTCACCGAAATCGGACAGTGACTCCGGCACGCTGTCCACTACCGACAAAATGATGGACACGGTGGCCGAGAGCGGCGGCTGCCCGTTGTCCTTGACGAGTATGACAAGTCTTTGCCTAATGGCATCTTTGTCCACGAAACGTCTGATCGTCCTGATCTCGCCGGTGTACAGAGCGACGCTGAACAGTCCGGGATCCGTCGCCTGAAGCACCTGAAATGAGAGGCGAGAGTTTTGCCCCGCGTCCGCGTCTAGCGCAGTGATTTTTGCAACGAGGTACCCAGCGTCCACCGACCTGGGCACAATGTCAGTGGCTACGGTGCCGTTTTTCGGTAGCGGGGACAGGATGACCGGTGCGTTGTCATTCTGATCCAAAACAAAAACATTGACAGTCACGTTGCTGCTGAGCGGCGGGAAACCGGCGTCCTGAGCCTGTACGCGGATCTGAAAGTTCCGGAGCTGCTCGTAATCGAAAGAGCGCAGCGCGTAGATGTTGCCGTTATCTGAGTTAATGGATACATAAGTGGACACGGGCATGCCCTGGATCTGATCCTCCAGAATGGAATAGGACAAATACGCGTTTTGAGTAGAGTCCGGATCGAATGCGGTCACCGAGCAAATGGATGCGCCCGGGGCGTTATTCTCGGTCACATATACAGTGTAAGAGGGCTGATTGAAGCGCGGTGGGTTGTCATTAATGTCAGACACTTGAACCAGAATCGTTTTCCTGGTGGACAGCGGCGGCGAGCCCAGATCTCGCGCCGTGAGCGTGATGTTGTACTCCGAGACGGACTCTCTGTCGAGAAACTCGCTCGTTACAAGTGTGTAATAGTTTCTAAAAGAGGAGTGCAGCTGAAACGGCACGTTCCCGGGAATCTGGCAATCCACAGCCCCGTTCTCACCCGCGTCGCGGTCCATTACGCTGATCACGGCTATCACCGTGCCCGGTGGCGCGTCCTCCTGAACAGGTGTTGACACAGAGGTTAATATGACCTCGGGTGCATTGTCGTTCACGTCCAGAATATCGATCAGTACTTTACAGTGCACGGCCACGGCGGAGGGACCCTTGTCTTTCGCCTGTACGTAGAGCTCGTACACGCTGGCCTTTTCGTAGTCCACTATCCCCTTCACCCGAATCTCACCCGAGTGAGAGTCCACGCTGAACAGCTCCCGCATCTTCAGAGGTGCGTGTCCGCTGAACGAATAGGTAATCTCACCGTTTACGCCCTCGTCCAGGTCCGTAGCGTTCAGTTTGAGCACGAGCGTGCCTCTCGGTGCGTTCTCCACCAAGCTGACCCGGTATACGGAGCGGTCGAACACCGGCACGTTATCGTTGGCATCCAGCACAGTGACCGTAATCTGAGCGGTGCCCGAGCGCAAAGGAGAGCCGCCGTCCACGGCCGTGAGCACCATCTCGTGCGTCTTCTGCTGCTCTCGGTCTAACGGCGACTGCAGCACGAGTTCCGCGAATTTGCTTCCGTCATTACGCGTTTGAATGTCCAGCACGAAGTGTTGATTTGCGCTCAGCAGGTAGGAGCGGAGAGAGTTCGAGCCCACATCCAGATCCTGGGCGCTCTCCAGGGGGAACCGGGAGCCCGGCGCAGCAGACTCCGTGACTTCCAGATTAAACTCGCTCCACGGGAAACTGGGCGCGTTATCATTCACGTCCAAGATTTCAACCTCTACCCGGTACAGTTCCAAAGGGTTTTCAATTACGACTTGCAAGTACAAGAAACAAACCGGACTTTGTTCACACAGTTCCTCGCGATCGATCTTCTCATTCACGAACAAAATCCCGTTCTCCAAATTCACCTCTAAATATTGTTTTCTTGCCCCGGACACAATCCGGAATCTCCTTGAAGACAATTTTGCCACGTCCAAGCCCAAGTCCTCGGCGATATTTCCAACAAAAGCCCCGTGCTCCAACTCCTCTGGAATGGAATACCGAATCTGCGCCAAAACCCGGTCCAGGGCGCACGCACACAGGAGCAGACACACAACCTGCCCTGCCAACGTCCATCGCCTCTTCGGAAGCCTCCGGTCCATTTTCTCCAATACAGAGACTGTCAGCTGCTTTCAAGAAGCAAATTCATGTTCAGTTGCAAAAGCTTTAAACATGTTAAAGAACAGCATTAGCTCACATAACGGGATAAAAGTCATGTAAAATGCTAAATGTGCTTTCAAAGTGAGTGTAAGTCCACAGCAAACTTGGAGTCTCTATTGTGTTGTGCGCTTTACGCGCAGTTCCGGCGGTGTGTGAGGAGAGGAGATGAGCGCTTTGATTTTCCAGTGTGTTAGACGCTTTGAGAAGTATGTGAGACGCGGAGGGAGGTGGTGTGTGTGTGTGTGTGTGTGTGTGTGTGTGTGTGTGTGTGTGTGTGTGTGTGTGTGTGTGTGGTAGGGAGGCATCGTATTGGCGGATGGCGATATGAGAGTAGGGGGCATAATTATTATACCAACACGTATAACTCGTGAGCTGCCGGACGTAAACTAAGACCGATAATCAACCATCCGAATTAATACGAACACTGCAGTGTCCGTTTCTCTAATAAAACACCGGCTCTTAATTTGTTATTCAAAGACACAGACCTTTTTCTAGAACCGCCACGCAAAGACCCCCATCCCAACCCCCTCCCAAAAAAATCAACATTCCAAAAATGTTATTAAATTATAGTAGGTTAAAGTGGTTGAAAAGTGTTGGCAAATATGACCCATTTGTATGTCTAAATTTGTCGAGGACTGCTGCTCGTGCCCTTTCCGAAAATGAATTACTAATAAAATAGGGCCTTGACTCACTGACGCATATGATCCTTCACAACGAAGCACATCTGGTGATTTATAAGATTATGGATTGTGGAAGTTATTGTTTTGATGGGACACAGCCGAATCGTGCCTTCTACAAGAGTGACACATATTCGCAAACATCTAATCTTACATTTTCCTGGATAATCCTCGTGATTCTCTAAAACCATTTTAAGCACCAGTCCATGATGCGCGCTGCCCAGGAGCATCCTCCGAGGAATGTTCTAATTAAGTTCGCGCGCACACACACACACACACAC
>NC_068294.1:43413219-43420719 GCF_025860055.1 Xyrauchen texanus
GAGAGTGATGTAGTGAGTGAGTGAGTGAGTGAGTGAGTGATGTAGTGAGTGAGTGAGTGAGTGACTGAGAGAGCGAGAGAGGGGGGGGTCAAGATAGGCACATCTCGAAGGATAATGAAGGATCCTTGCTTAAACAACTTATACCAGACTATGGTGGTATGCTGGTTTTATCTGGCCAGGATGGAGTAGTTTGATGGTTTTAGAGGTGCTGGTCAGACTGGGTCAGCAATAGCTAAACCAGCTGAACACCTGGCTGGAAAACCAGGTGAACACAACACCTTGACCAGGCTGAGAGATTAAACCAACCTAAACTAGCCAAGACCAGCAAACCATCATATGCTGTTTTAAACTCTTTTTGTCAGCAGGGATATTCATAAGTTTCAAGTCTGATTTTTTGTCTCTGCGGGGAGGTGGATCCTCAGGCAGGTTTAAATAACCGCAAAATACAATCTGCTGTCAGACTTAACCTCCAGCAGATGGTAAAGCTGCAGCAGAAATGATTACATTTGGGGAAATCAGGAGTTCCTTCGCTCTCGAATTCTTTTTAATTAACGGAGGGAAGGATTACTGCTTGGCTATCCGGGATCAGCCGTTCTCCAAAAGAAGAATACAAATGTTTTTGGATAAATAATCCCCGGCGCATTTCACGGTGCCCGTCACATTAACATGCATAACACGAGCCCTTAAGCCCCGTTTCATCCGCCGACTTATTGTCCACGGGGCGCCAGAGTGCCATTACTTTCAACACGAGCTCCATTTAAACTCACTCACGGTAACCTTGCAAAACCCTCTCTGTCTCTTCTGAATACTTTAAAAGGATAAGAGAGAATGGGAGAAGGTAAGGGAGAAAGAAACAGTGGACCATCACTTTAAAAGATCTCTAAAGGAAGAAATGGGCAAACCACAAAAGTTTGAGATATCATGCCTACACATAGTAACACGTCACAGGTATTTTAGAAATACATTCTAGAAATGCATGAAAATAAGAGAAAAATTTGATTAAATTCTTTGTGGTCTTCAGATCTCTCTGTTCTTGCGTTTCACATTCAAAAGTGATCTTTGAGCGCCCTCTACCGCTCTTTTCTGGGTATTACACATTCATAATGCTTTTTATATATCAGGTTGTCTAATGCAGATGAAATACTCACACGGGATTTTAAAAGTCTAGGAAGGATCAAAGTTACTTAAACCTAATTGAAATATCTTTAGAAATAAACCCCTATACGTTCAAAACACAACATTAAAAGTTACTAAAGAAAACTATAAAATCAAAAGTGTTGAATAGCTAGTGCCCGTGGTCGATTCACGGCTGTCGGTGTCCCACCAGCAATGGGTAGACTTCTCTTGAATTGTCGGAAGTAACCACTGAGCTAAACCAACAACCAGACAAGGCTGAAACAGAGACTTTAAACACTCATCCCAGAGACCACAGGAGTTCAGGACTAGTCCGCAATGGAAAACGCTCGTGTCTAGAAGGTACCCCCTAGTTAACTAAAGTCTCGCGAGAACCATTTTGAAAGTCCACACAGTTTTGTGTGTGTTTGTTTAGAGTCCTACAGAAACCCTACAGTCACCCCTAGCCCTAACAAGAACCCTAACCTTACCTCTACCACTAAACAAAACCCAAAACCTAACATTAGTAACAGTGAATGAAACTCTCGCGAGACTTATATTGCCGGGGTTACCGTCTAGTCACGTCCATTGAAAACGAAAACACTGTTCTCAAAGACAGCAAACTTTTAATAAGATTATTATAAACAAGATACACGATAACACTTCTGATAATTAATATATAATTATTATAGTCCTGCAGCATAATAAACAGTTTAATATCATGTAATTTCAGTTTCAACACGATGAACTCGTTGATTTACACGATCTTAGAGCGCCATCTAGTGTACATATATGGATTGTACAACTTTATTAATAAGAAAGTGTTCACGTCACATGCAATCGAGGATTTGTACGTATTATCATCATTACAAAAAGTAAAACAGCAACCATCAAGACAAAATAGGTACATTATAACATTATATATTTATTATATTAACACATATTTTAGGCTATTAACATTTACGATTAGTAATAAGCTATTAATAACAATTGTTCACGTATTAACTATTCAATGAACTACAATAAAGCAAAATCTGGGATATGTCTGTGATTAGCAGCAACATCTATTTTGATGCATTATTATTTTTTGTGCAGTTTCAGATTAAAAAAGAAAAAAATAACTCAGGACCTTAGAGGGAAAAATGTCTGAATGTCAAAAAAACTGCAATAAAAATATTATAGGACTATATTGATAATATTTTCCACTTTCACTGACTTATATAATATAAAATATAAAACTACCAAATATTCATTCATTTTTAGGATTTTAACAATTTAAATGACAGTTTGCTTACATCATGCCACTGTTGTTTTTCACACACACACACACACACACACACACACACACACACACACACACACACACACACACACACACACACACACACACACACACACACAGAGACACAGACACAGACACAGACACAGACACACACACACACACACACTCACAGACACAGACACACACACACACACACACACACACAGACACACACACACACACACACACACACACACACACACACACACACACACACACACACACAGGGTACAGTGGTATTTCAGCGGTTGAAGCTCAGAGTTACTGACCAGAAGGTTGGGGGTTCAAGCACCACCAAGATGCCACTGTTGGGCCCTTGAGCCCCTATCTGCTTCAGGGCTGCTGTATCATGCCGACCTGCACTCTGATATGTGAAAACTAATACATTTCACTGTATATATGCAAAAAGCTGTATAATGTGTCCAAAATAAAGGATTATATTCTCACAGACACACACACACACACACACAGCGGTAAAACAGAGATGTAAATTTAATTTCGTGTGAATTTTTACTTTTGCTACTTTAAAATGAACTTTTGGCGATATCTTCCAAGTGTTTCAATTTTCCCGCAATTTAGTTTATTCTACACAGTGTTGATATGGCAACAAGAAAACAAATGAACTTTCGTCTTACCAGCATGTGTGGAACTAACCCCGTTACTTTGTACCTCGCGCTCCTCAAGTGTCGGACAAAGTTTAGTTTCGGTTTTTATCACTGACACGTTGTTTCCGTGTTCTCTGTGATCACGCGGGATATATTCTCTGTGCAGTTCAGTAGTCAGTGCGCTGGTTTAGCTCAGTGGTTACTTCTGAATGATTCAAAATAATACTCTCATGGCCTGCGGGACTCCAACGGCCCGAGATCGAACCACAGGCGCCGTCCAGCGTTTTTACTCATTTCTTTATTTATGGCGCCGTTAATAGTCGACCTTGTCCTTTTCACTTCCAAATACATTTGGAGGATTTGGGATGGTATATAGGGGGCAAAGACGACTCTAAATTATTAACTGGTGTTACATCATCCTTTGTCATATTTGAAAGCCTTTAATATTTTATTTTAAGTGAGAAAACTCGTTTCATCGCAACAAATGCTCACATTTCGATTCGCTCTTCAATTCTATTCAAATAATCATGAAAACAACATTGAATTTACTGGCATTGTGTGTTTTAAGCAACTCTCTTATTTTATCTGCGTTATTACGTCACATATTTTACAAATACATTCTACACATTATGAAAAATAGAGTACGGATGACAAGAATATTTTACATGCAATTTTCTCTGTTCTTGCGTTTCACATTCAAATATGATCTTTGAGCATGCTGCTCTTTTCAGGGTGTTACACCTTTATTAAACCTTTTCAGATTGTTTAATGCAGATAAACACAAATACGAGATACACATATACTGTATATATGCATCTGTTTGTCCTCTATCTTAAAAGCTTGATTCTGACACATTCATTGCATAAATTAAAACCGAAAAAGTGGATAAAATGCTTGTAATAAAGTTTTTTTTTACATTATTACACGTGTTTGGCCCTTATGTACATCTAAGATGTTTCAGAAACTGTTTACAGGTCACTGAATAAGCACCAGGTGTTAATGGATCATTCTTGAACACAACAACTGTTTAGTATTTCACAATATTAATAATGCAAACTATTAACGATCATTGTCCAGTTAATATAAACATGCATATTCATGCACATTGGCACACTTTAAAGATTTGGCATATTTTTGCATTTATTGTGCAGTATATTGGCCAAAGTGACAAACAGGTGTTTAGGAAAGTGCTGAGGTCGTTTTTGTTGCTATTCAGTATTTTGGGAGGAAATACAATCGAAGCCTTTTACCCTGTGGGGCCTTTAGCCCAGTTCTGACTATAGTAGAGTACTGAATGTGACTGTAAGTGTGTTTGAAGAGTGGGATAGAAGTATATATATATATATCGCATGTGTAACAAGTGTTACATTCTAACGGCCATTCGAGGGCTGATTTGACATGTTTCGACACGTGTGTGTCATTGGCGAGTCTTCCGAGATCAAATAATGTCAGGTTAACAACGTCATAATAAACTCATTAATATTCATAACAGTTTTAATTTATGCAATGAATGTGTCAGAATCAAGCTTTTAAGATAGAGGACAAACAGATGCATATATACAGTATATGTGTATCTCGTATTTGTGTTTATCTGCATTAAACAATCTGAAAAGCTTTAATAAGAGCAGTAGAAGGTGCTCAAAGATCATATTTGAATGTGAAACGCAAGAACAGAGAAAATTGCATGTAAAATATTCTTGTCATCCGTACTCTATTTTTCATAATGTGTAGAATGTATTTGTAAAATATGTGACGTAATAACGCAGATAAAATAAGAGAATTGCTTAAAACACACAATGCCAGTAAATTCAATGTTGTTTTCATGATTATTTGAATAGAATTGAAGAGCGAATCGAAATGTGAGCATTTGTTGCGATGAAACGAGTTTTCTCACTTAAAATAAAAGATTAAAGGCTTTCAAATATGACAAAGGATGATGTAACACCAGTTAATAATTTAGAGTCGTCTTTGCCCCCTATATACCATCCCAAATCCTCCAAATGTATTTGGAAGTGAAAAGGACAAGGTCGACTATTAATGGCGCCATAAATAAAGAAATGAGTAAAAACGCTGGACGGCGCCTGTGGTTCGATCTCGGGCCGTTGGAGTCCCGCAGGCCATGAGTGGATTATTTGGAAACAATCAGAAGTAACCACTGAACTAAACCAGCGCACTGACTGCTGGTCTGCACAGAGAATATATCCCGCGTGATCACAGAGAACACGGAAACAACGTGTCAGTGATAGAAACCGAAACTAAACTTTGTCCGACACTTGAGGAGCGCGAGGTACAAAGTAACGGGGTTAGTTCCACACATGCTGGTAAGACGAAAGTTCATTTGTTTTCTTGTTGCCATATCAACACTGTGTAGAATAAACTAAATTGCGGGAAAATTGAAACACTTGGAAGATATCGCCAAAAGTTCATTTTAAAGTAGCAAAAGTAAAAATTCACACGAAAGTAAATTTACATCTCTGTTTTACCGCTGTGTGTGTGTGTGTGTGTGTCTGTGTGTGTGTGTGTGTGTGTGTGTCTGTGAGAATATAATCCTTTATTTTGGACACATTATACATCTTTTTGCATATATACAGTGAAATGTATTAGTTTTCACATATCAGAGTGCAGGTCGGCATGATACAGCAGCCCTGAAGCAGATAGGGGCTCAAGGGCCCAACAGTTGCATCTTGGTGGTGCTTGAACCCCCAACCTTCTGGTCAGTAACTCTGAGCTTCAACCGCTGAAATACCACTGTACCCTGTGTGTGTGTGTGTGTGTGTGTGTGTGTGTGTGTGTGTGTGTGTGTGTGTGTGTGTGTGTGTGTGTGTGTCTGTGTCTGTGTGTGTGTGTGTGTGTGTGTGTGTGTGTGTGTGTGGTCATCAATCCATGCATTATTTCGGTCAATGTTTTGGCTTTGTTGTGTGTTTATTGTCAAGTGTCAAAATTATTGCTATAATATTTATGACAAAGTTAGTAAATGGCTTTTATTGACATGAAAATATAGTGTATCTGTTTTTAATGAGATCAGATACAGTTGTTAAAGAGGGGTTTTAAGCAGTTACATGGTCTTGTTACAATGTTTCATATGTGTGTGTGTGTGTGTGTGTGTGTGTGTGTGTGTTGTGTGCGTGTGTGTGTGTGTGTGTGTGTGTGTGTGTGTGTGTGTGTGTGTGTGTGTGGCATGTTATAAAAAAATGTTTATTCTTTTTTTTGAGGTAGATTGCGAAAAAAGCATAAGATGTATTCACGAAACAGGACCACATATGTGTAAAATAATTTAAGTAAATCTTATTTTTTCTTATTTTAAAACGGTTTACAATTACTGTGAAAGCACAAGGTGTTTGTTTGAAAATAAATAAATATATAAAACACTGGCCAGTGAATTATTATTATGATGCAAATGAAAATCCATGAAATTATTTTGAAACAAAATACTTTTTTTTTTTTCAGTTTTGTTCAAGGTCATTAAATCAAACGTTTTTAATATCTGTCCAACGAGTGACAGGAGAATATTTGGGGTATTTCACAACCTTCTATTATTATTTATTTTCACACAAATGATGTTGCTTCATCAATATTCAATATAAAGAAATCTATTTTTATTCTATCTTGATACAATTTTGTTACCAGAAAAACAAAATCTAATTTTCCTAAAGCCGCATTATATCGTCTACTTTACTCATCTTACATCTGTGTTTTATCCCCTGTTCCCCCCAATTTGGAAAGCCCAATTCTCGCTACTTAGTAGGTCCTCGTGGTGGTGCGGTTACTCACCTCAATCCGGGAGGCAGAGGACGATTCTGAGTCGCCTCCGCTTTCTGAGACGTCAATCCGTGCATCTGATCACGTGACTCGTTGTGCATGACACCGCGGAGACTCACAGCATGTGGAGGCTCATGCTACTCTCCACGATCCACACACAACTCACCACACGCCCCATTGAGAGCGAGAACCACTAATCACCACCACGAGGAGGTTACCCCATGTGACTCTACCCTCCCTAGCAACCAGGACAATTTGGTTGCTAAGGAGACTCACAGCATGTGGAGGCTCATGCTACTCTCCACGATCCACACACAACTTACCACACGCCCCATTGAGAGAACCACTAATCACCACCACGAGGAGGTTACCCCATGTGACTCTACCCTCCCTAGCAACCAGGACAATTTGGTTGCTAAGGAGACTCACAGCATGTGGAGGCTCATGCTACTCTCCACGATCCACACACAACTCACCACCGCCCCATTGAGAGAACCACTAATCACCACCACGAGGAGGTTACCCCATGTGACTCTACCCTCCCTAGCAACCAGGACAATTTGGTTGCTAAGGAGACTCACAGCATGTGGAGGCTCATGCTACTCTCCACGATCCACACACAACTCACCACACGCCACATTGAGAGAACCACTAATCACCACCACGAGGAGGTTACCCCATGTGACTCTACCCTCCCTAGCA
>NC_068294.1:43423219-43450905 GCF_025860055.1 Xyrauchen texanus
GGCAGTATACAATCTGAATTGGAACCCATTCATGATTTGAAACACTACACAGGCAGCAACTTGTGCATTATTCAGATCACACTCTTACATATAGAGTTTGGCATTCTACATGATGGATGCATGTGTGCTGCCTTAGAATTTGTCCTCACCGTATGTACGCACATAGAGGTGCTGCCTATATAGGGCGTTCTCAATGAGGTTCCATATCAATTCAGATGCTGCCTTAGAGGGCAACTTCCCAGGCAGCAAGACATCTCACCAGCCGTACTCTTTATGAAACTAAGACTATTTGAACTTGACAGCAAGACAGAGAGCACAACGTTTAAGACAGCGAGAGAGAGAAAGAGTGAATTAATTCATGAAAAACAGACAAAGAAAAGAGAGGAAATGGAAATGGAGGGTGTGGTGAGGCGCGAGGTGTTTCTGTCTGCGAGACGTTATGATGGAAGAATAAAGAGAGAGGAGAGACAGAGAAGACGAGAGATTCTTACACATGTTATTCAGCTGTGTAAACGGGCGTAAGGCCGGTCTGGGCTCTCGGGTTGCCAGTGAAAAAGGCTCATATTTATAAGAGACTGGCAGCCCGACACCTCTTACACACACGTTAATATTATTATTATTACTGAGCACTCAAAAATGGAAAATGGCAGCAACCTGAGAGTCCTGGAGAGCGGCGCATGTGTGTGCGAGTGTGTGTTCGTGAGAAAACGCAAGTATGTCTGTGAGAATATGTATACATAAGAGAGAGAAAAAGAGAATGAGCGAGGGATAGAGCGACAGAAAAAAGGTTGCAGAAAAAGATGTTTGGCATGAGCAGACGGAGAGAGAGAAAGTGTAACGTGATCTACTGAACATATTAGTGCTGTCAAAGACGAGAAAGAGCGAAAAAAGAAGGAGAAAAGGGGTGTCAGACGCGAGCATGTATTCCAGGACAAGATTATAAAATTCCCGCAAGAAGTGCACAGGCGTGTTGGAACAGTACACACACACACACACACACACACACACTGAGCAAAGTAAATTCTTAACAGGTGGGTGGGGCCACTCGTATCAATGACAAACCTTGATTTCCTTCTGGATCATATTTAACCAATCACAGATCTGGTTACATAACCAGATCACAGACCCGTCCAACAGTGTCACTCAGTGCTAGTCAAAGTTCAAAGAGGTCCAATATAACATTCCCAAATGTCCCAAGAACATAAAGAGCCGTGACCAGCACCTCAACAGGGCTTGTACAGCAGAATTTGTGTCTTTATGAAATGTTGGCAGTGTTCCGAATGGAATCCTAGAGCTTCATGCATACTGCAGAGTAGGCTATGCTCCGCGTACTGCATACTATAGTGTGTGAACCTGTATGCACCATGCAACAATAAACACTTCAAGCAATAAGCATGTTATATTGTTGTCGCACGACTATGTTGCATGTCTAGCAAGTGCTGCCTTGTTAATCTATAAAGTTGTTTATTTTGCATTTAATTTTGTGGGAAGATGTCTTGAAGCTGCAGTGGAACTTGTAAATGAAATCAAATCTGTTTGTTGCGCAACAATACCCTTTCCGATAAAATTGTAACATTGTTTTTTCCACCGAGGACACTTCATTTAAATAAGCTTCGACATAAGTATGTGATGCTGTTATAACAGCAACAACAGCCAAGCTGACGCGCTTCAAAACTGTTGTGTCCTTCTTTATCCTCCTATTTTATATTTAAAGGGACAGTTCACCCTTAAATAATTCCCTCATCATTTCCTCACCCTCATGCCATCCCAGATGCGACTTTCTTTCCTCTGCACAACACAAATGAAGATTTTTAGAAGAGTATCTCAGCTCTGTAGGTCCATACAATACAAGTGAATAGTGGCTAAAACTTTGAAGCTCCAAAAAGCACATAAAGGCAGCATAAAAGTAATCCATATGACTGCAGTGGTTTAATCAATGTCTTCAGAAGTAATAGGAGAGGTGTGGATGAGAAACAGATCAATATTTAAGTATAATTTTACTTTCAAACAGCCCTCCTATTTGGGGATTTGCATTCTTCCTGCATATCGCCACCTACAGGGCAGGGAGGAGAAAGACAGAAAGAAAGAAAATGGAGGGATAAAGGAAAGGAAATTATAAATAAATAATATTTGCACAACAGGCCAGTAGTTTGCGATATGCACATAGAATGCATATCACCAAAAAAAACTGGGCTGTCTTCATATCGCATCTGAAGACATTGATTTAACCACTAAAGTCTTATGGATTACTTTTATGCCGGCTTTATATGATTTTTTGAGCTTCAAAGTTTTATACCTTGTTGACTTGCATGGTATGGACCTACAGAGCTGAATTATTCTGCTAATCTTTGTTTACGTTTAGCAGAAGAATGAAAGTCACACACATCTGGGATGGCATGAGGGTGAGAATATGATGAGGGCATTTTCATTTTTGGGTGTACTGTCCCTTTAATGCTGTTTATAATAATGTTTACTGTATAGTAATAGCATGTGAAACTCTATGCATTATGCAACATTAAATGTTATATTGTTGTCACAAGACTTTAGTGAGTGGCGTCCAGTTCATTGAGGAATTAAAGTTAGTCATTTCTCATTTTAAATAATTTTTGCATAAAAATGTCTTAAAGCTACAGTGCGTCATTTTTGCGCCATCACCACAACACTGCAAACAGGAAGTCTCGGACGGTGGTAAACTTTGTGCAGTATGATACAGAGTTAATATCACTTCTAGTTTATTAGTCGAAGGTTAAATCAACCACAAATCCCATATTTACTGCATACCACAAAAATAGTTTGAGTTGTATGTTATTCGAAACATACATGTCAGCAGGGGCGTAGTTTAAAGGGGGGGGGGGGGTGCGGGGCAAGCAGGTACACCCCCCCCCACAAATCTACACCCTTGCCTCGGAATCCGGAGGCACAATAAGAGTCTGTCTTGTAGTACTTGTCCTGACCTGAGGGTGGCAGCACTCTCTGGTGATCACTTTACTTCTAGGTTGGTTTGTGTCAACAGCCCCTTCATCCTCATCATCCTCACCAGCTCACTGACCGATGAGTGAGGAAGAAACGATAATAAAAGCTGATGAAAAGAAAGAGGGATTCTTCCAGATGGAGAGGACGAGAGACGGGAAATGATCTGACCTGCCAGTGTGTTTGAGTGTGTGTGTAATCCCCTGTGAGTTTGGGTGATAACACACTCAGACCAGATCTGCACACACAGAGAGAGATTTAATGAGAATAAATGCAGGTGATTAATAAAGAGTGTGTAATGAAAGTGTATATCTCCTGTCCTGGAGTTTGGTGAGGACAAGGGGCTAAACTGTGTGTGGATTTACTTATCATTTACGGACACTTTGTCTCCAGAATTGAGCTAAATCTGACAAAACCTCCCTTTGGGAACATCTCTTAGAGGTAGGTTTATGTTTAGGCTATAGTAATTATAATGAGCTTTCTATGCTGCCCTGCAAAAGCAAAACACAGTAACTATGCCAGCACTGAGATTGAGAAAGCTTTAAAGGTACTTGGTTTTAGAAAGTAAATCAATGTTTTGAACATCTGATGGATGCATGTTACTGGTGGACGTTTCGCCTTGACATATAGAGGTAGAGTCTGAACGATGTAGGCAGCCTGTGATTGGCTGGGACAGAAAATGAACGGATGGTTTCTATTGGAAGGGTTGATGACAGTTAAGTGAATAAATAGTGTTAATTGGCCCTGGGGAAGATCTGTTCTGCTCATTATCTGCTGAGTAAACGCAACATATAATCATGTTCTCTATGAAACGTATTAATTAACGGCCACAGCCAAATTTCACTAGAGAGAAAGAGAGAGAAAGCGCTTGTAAGAGAATGACGGGTGATGTAGTGGTGTTTGCTAAGCCATAACTATTACTATTGCTCATACTTACATCTGAAGAATATAATTTCTGCACCATCAAACGGAATTGCAAAAATAAAACATGAATACGCCCATTCACCATTGATCAAACAACCAGACAGTCCCGCCCACAACACACCATTGGACGAGTCAATGTAATTGTCTCACTTGAGACGGGTCAATCAAAACAAAAAAAATATTTTTTATAAATCTACAGATACACACCACGATTTTCATAAAAATGTACCTATTATTTACTCATAGTGCTAAAAACACTCAGGACACCTTTAGCAACCACATAGCATTGCCCTGGCAACTAAAAACACAACAAAACACAATGAAACACAATACACAACAATATAAAACAAAACACACAACACAAACAACGTGAAACACACAAAACAAAACAACAACACACTATACAATAACACAAAACACAACAAACACAAAAAAAGACACAACATAAAACACCCAAAATAGAACAAAACACAAGGAAACAAACAAAAAACATAAAACACACACAATACAACAAAACACAACGACACAAAAAACACAACGAACCATAACACATAAAAACACAAAACACAACGACACACACAACACAAAACAACATAAAACACAACAACACAAAACAACATAAAACACAACACAAAACACAACGAAACATAAAACACACACAATACAACAACAAAACACAACGAAACACACAACACAACAACATAAAACAATACAACAACACAAAACACACAACACAATACAACAACACAAAACAACATAAAACACAACACAAAACACAACGAAACATAAAACACACACAATACAACAACAAAACACAACGAAACACACAACACAACAACATAAAACAATACAACAACACAAAACACACAACATAAAACAACACAATACAACAAAACAATACAAAAACACAAAGCAAAACACACAATACAACAACACAAAACACAACGAAACACACACAATACAACAACACAAAACACAATGATACACACAAAACAACATAGAACACTTCACAATACAACATAAAACACACACAGTACAACAACATAAAACACAACACAATACAACAACACACAATACACAACACAATACAACATAAAACACTCACAATACAACAACACAAAACAACATAAAACACAACACAATACAACAACACCCAACACAAAGAAAAACACAACAAAACACAATACAACAACACAAAACACAACGATACACACAATACAACATAAAAAACACACAACAACACAACTAATATAAAAGGTTTTACTAGAAAAAATTAATATATATGTAAATATGTATAAATGTTTGAAAGGACTAAATATAAAATTAAACAAATGACAATAAAATGCAAAGTAATCTCTTCAGTAATCAAAATACTTTTTGAATGTAACTGTATTCTAATTACAATTTATAGCATACGCTTATTAAAAAGAAGCTGTTTGATATACACCGCGTTCCAGCGGCTTTCTCTCCTTCTGCACGCCTAGTGCAGATTATGCCCCTGGGTGCTTCGACAGCGCTACTGCCTCACGTGTCTGGGCCGTGATCACACTGAGGCAGCGTTCATGAATGTTTAATTTTCTCATTGCAAGAACATGACCATGGCAACGTTGTGGTCATGGATTTCCTTCTTCAGGTGGAACCTACGGGTACGAGGCTGGCCTGGCTGGTGCTGGAGATGACTTGGGAAGTTCAATGGGCACGGTCTTGCCAGGTAATTCCCCGTGGACCTCCCAATCCCCAGCACGCTCATCTGCCCCTGTTGAGTTCCAAGATGAGACCAGTTTGCCTCACGGCCAGCTTAACGTCTCTTTCGGGTCTTGCGAGCATAATGAGTACTCTATCGTTGCATCTGAGAGTGCACTAGCGATATCGGATGCCGAGGACTCAACTGAGCTGCCACTGTCCAGTCTGAGGCCGATGCAGAGCTGACCATCATGCTTGCACAGGCCTCCGCGAGTGTCGGGTTGGACTGGAACCCTCAACACTCCACTCTCCTCTTAGCCCTCGCGGCTAGATGATTGGTTCCTGCATTCGGGGTGCTGCTCACCGCCACTACCCCCCCTTCTTCTCGGAAGTGCCTGAGGTCGTGGAGGCCACCTTTTGCTGCCGAAATGTACTTCCAGGTTCATCCACTCTCACTAACCTCGACGGAGGGTGGCCCACAGGTACGCAGAGGTCCCTCAGGTGGATAAGTTGTTTGCGGTTAAACTGTGCCCGGATTGTCCAGTTCTCTCCTCCAGGGCCTGTAGGACTACGTCATCTCTGGTGACCAATGCCTACAGAGCTGCTGGACAGGCCGCCTCTGCCCTGCATGCCATGGCCCTCCTGCAAGTACACTAGGTAAAGGCACTGAAAGAGCTGCGCGTGGGTAGTCCTGATATGGATGTGCTACAGGAGCTGCGCTCGGTGACCGACTTTGCCCTCCGGGTGACAAAGGTCACGGAGCGAGCACTCTGGCAGGCAATGTCCAACTTGGTGGTCCAGGAGCACCACATGTTGCTGAATCTGGTCAAGATGAGGGACGGTGACAAAGTTCACTTTCTCAATGTGCCCATCTCCCAGATCAGCCTATTCAGTGACACCATTGAGGACTTTGCCAAGCAGTTGTCAGCGGTGAAGAAACAGACAGAGGCTATTCAACACATCTTGACCCAGCCCGGCTGAAGATCCCATACCCCATCTGCTCACCGAGGGCATCCCCCTGCGGAGGTGAAAGCCTAGAGCTGTAGAGCCCCCTGCTGGAAGCTGACGCCCCCTGCCACACAGCCTGGCACGAGGACCCGGAACGCTCCGAAGCACCCCTAAGATGGATCTCTGGTACCCAGACCACACCATCCCCCAGTGGAGGGCCGGGAGGAAAATTCTTTGTTTCCTTTTGTTTTGTGTTCGCCGCACCCCGAACTGGCTGCGGTACACATATTGTCAAAAAAGATCGGTTTCCTCACTCCTTGGGTCACATAATCAGTGTTTACAACTGGCATTGTCATGGCGACCAGACACCTAACACACGTGAATGTGGCCCCCTCACCTTTGTATGCCTGGCTGCGCCACACATACAACCATTGCCAGCCAGTTGGCCCAAGAGGCCCTCCTCCTCAGTCGCTAACCCGCCCTATTCCCTTCGAGGTTCTCCTCAGCGCAGCCACCTTGGGACGAAGCAATGCTCCTTGATGTGCCATTGCCTGCTCCCCCCTGCCATGAGGCCCCACCCCCAGGTACGTCAGATGCAATAGTCCCCTTTAGTGCCTCTCGCCCGGAGCTTGGACGCGTGGCTACTGCTTTCCAACCCATTACGGTGGCTGGCCAGGACCATCCGACATGGCTACGCAATTCAGTTTGCCAGGCGGTGGGTTGTGGCCAGTCTTGGACCTGCAAGTTCTGAATTGGGCCTTAAACAGACTCCCGTTCAAGATGATGATGTAGAAACGCATTTTGGCGTGTGGCCGGCATCAAGATTGGTTCACGTCCCTGGCAAATTTCCCTGAGGAAGGACCTCCTCTCTCAGGGACGGGGCACCATTTGGCACCCACGCCCAGACCTCTTGAACCTCCACGTCTGGCCCTTGGTCGGTATGTGGAAGACCTAAGTGGCCTACCACCGGCACAATCACTCGTAACAGTGACCTGAAGTGCCGTTTGTTTGCGAGGTTGTGTTCTTCCTGAGCCGAAGACCCCCAGAGATGCGCTGTAGAGCATGCAGGAGAGGCTCCACCTTGAAGGTATATGTGGCCACCATAGCGACCCACCACGAAGTGGTGGACAGTAAGTCAAGGGAAGCATGACCTGATTATCAGGTTTCTCAGAGGCGCCCGGAGGCTTAATCCTCCTTGGCCACGCCTCTTCCCCTCATGGGATCTCTCCATGGTCCTCCTTAGAGGTTACAACAGTAACCGAGAGATTTGGTGGTTTAGCTGGTCACCAAACCTGGTCAGGGTTGTCAGTTTGCTTGTTTAACGAGGGGTTTGGCCACCTTTAAACTGATCAGCCAAAGCCAGCTTAGGCTGGTTTTTAGCTTCTATTTTTTTTTTTTTTGTGGAAGGCAAAGCACAGCCACAAAGCTAATTCTTCCGAACTCTCCTCTTTTTCACCTTTCCTCTTCTCTTGCGCTCTCAAAATCAAATGTTATGGCTAAATGCCCAATGAGTCACAACTCTGGTAAAACCATCAGAAGGGAAGAAACAAAGAGAGAGAGACTAGGTTCACGCTCAACATATATTCCAGTAGTTCATAAGTGTGTGTGTGTGTGTCACTAGCATTTAATCTTCAAAGAGCAACACACACACACACACACACAAACAGAGCCAAATAATGTAACATTACACCTCTGTATCTCCAGTACATGCCCTACCAATCACTCCCTCCTGGTTGCCATGGAATAACACACAAACAATCCCTATTGGGCAACAGCAACAGTCAACATGATGCAGCTCAACTCTATTGTGTGCTAGATGGCATGCACATAAATATGCATGCATGAGTGTTATTGTCTGGATTACATTTTAATTCTTACATTTATATGAAGTGTGTGTTTGGCCTCAAAAATGTGATGATGTCACACTCTCTGGCGGAGAGGAACACTTTGAATCAGTGTTTGTGCGTTTATGTGGCTCTCGCAAAAACTCTCATCAATCCATGCACAATGTTTTCGCAAACGTCTCACTCAGACCATCAATTTGACAACATCAGTGATGTTAACAAAATGTTGAACAAAGCACACAGCTTCCAGCGAAGTGTGTTTATCTGACACACACACACACACACACACACACACACACACACACACACACACACACACACACACACACATTACCACTAAATGACTCTAGCAGGCCATATCTTTCAATCTGTTTGTTTTTCCTTCCAATAAACTAAACCACTGGCATTGATTTTACAAATGATCCATTAATAAACCCTGAAAAATAATCATATTGTTTGGATTTCTCTTCAAGTTTACATACATAATGATTATTGTCCCTTTTTTGCCACATTCAAATGTTTTCCTGTGTTGAACAAACTTAACGTGGTCATTCCATTAAAATTCATTTCTAAAGAAGATGTGACTGGTGCCTGACCATGCAAAGGTCGCAGCTAGGGTTTTGCTATGCAGTTGCTAAGTGGTTGCTAGGTTACTCAGAAATTTTACTTAGAAACAAAATAGCAAACATCTCCTCAATAAGCCTCATAATTTGAGGTATCATTCATGTTACAATTATATTAATGAAAATCAAAACACAATCCCATTCTTAAAGGTATAGTTCACCCAAAAAATGACTACTCTGAAATAATTTACTGTTCCAAACCAGCTTAATTACTTATTTATGAACACAAAGACATTATGTCAAATTCCTAACCAGCTTTTTTCCATAACACAAAGGAAACTGCTCCTATCAACCTCCAAAAAGGACACAAAAGTACCATAAATGTTCAAAGTTATGGGACTGATTATGATGTGCCATGTTTGAATGTACTTGGAGTATTAACTTATAATAGTCATGATATGAGGAATACATTTCCCTTGATCTCTTGACATATCATTGGGCATTGTACGTTAAAAACACACTGTAAGTTTCTGAACTCAAACTTTCATCACATTGTGATGTCACACTGTGGTAGAAATTTGCATCTGACCGCCTCTATAACAACACATCAGTGCCTAGATGGCTTGATAATATAAGTAATATTTTTAATATAAAACTTAAACAAAATCACACATGTCCGTAAACGATCTCTCTCTCCCGCTCGATCCTCTGCAGTCGACCTTTATCCCTCTCGAAGGCTTGATTAGCCTGATACGGGACCGGGTGTGTAGGATCATGACCCGACCCCGCCCCGCCCTCCGCCCTGCCAAGTTCCTCCCTCGTTACTTCCTGTAACAGTGTAGTACCCCCCAAAAAAACACTGTAAAATTTAAAAGAGAGGGAAAAGGCCAATGCGAGCGGCAGTGAGAGAGAGAGAGAGAGATGAAAAAAAAAACTCTTACTCGCCAGTTCTCCGATACGCCGCAGCTTGTTCCTCGGCCACTCCTCCACCCTCTATCGGACGACAGCCGCACCTCTCCGGGCGGATCAGAGGCAGACCTCCAGCCCCTGGTGGACGGAACGCCCCGCCGCGTTCTCGGGGAACAGAAGGGGTCTCCCCCGACCCTGGCAGCGGTTCTCCCGCTCCAGGCGGTCGGCAGCGATCCCCTCCCTGCTCACGGTCAGCGGTCTTAAACCCCACAATGTTTCAGCGGCCGGTAGGCGACTCCTGCGCCCCTGGCACCGGCCCTGACCGATCCAGGCGGTCGGTTAGGAGCCCCTTCTCCCCTCGCGGTCGGCGGCCATCGTCCTCTTTCAGGCGGCTGGGCTCCTTGTCCCCCGGCAGATGGCTGAGACTGCTCCGTTGGGGTGGATGGTAGTGGCAAGAACTCTACTACGGGGTATCCCTCCTCCTTCCTGGGTTTCCGGCACCAGTATAAAGTGGAAAGGAGGAGGCGAGAACCGGCTTGATAATCTAAATAATATTTTTAATATAAAACTTAAACAAACACACATATGACGGACATGTCCGTAAACGATCTCTCTCTCCCGCACGATCCTCTGCAGCCGACCTTTATCCCTCTCCAAGGCTTGATTAGCCTATTACGGGACCGGGTGTGTAGGATCACGACCCAACCCGACCTCCGCCCTGCCACAGCCTACTTTACCTTTAATCACTTCTATAGCCCTGCCCAGTAGTGGTAAGCAGTGGGACAGCAAGAAGAGAGCAGGTCAATCAAGAGCAGAGAGCCAATCAGAAAAGTGGGCGTGTACTGTCAAGTCTTAAAGGAGAAGCAGCACTAAAACTGAGTGTTTCTGACAGAGGGACAGAATGAGGGTGGAAAACATTTAATTTTTTTGTGCCAAAAGAACTTTACTAATATTATAAGTTAATAAAAAAGGCATGTCATGACACCTTTATGATTTCTTTCTATTCCTCACACAAAGCTATTGTAATATTTGGACTACTTTTATGGATCTTTTCAGACTTTTTTTGAAGCTTGACAGCCACAGTTCTTGCTGACATTCATTGAATGGAAAAGAGAAGCATGGACATTCTGCTAAACACCTCATTTTGTGTTCCTCTGTGTGAGGTGATGTTGAGTAATGATGACAGAATATTCATTTTTGGGCATTAAAGATAACTATGCCTTTAATGTCACTCCAATCAGCCCTTTTCACCATTTTCTCCCGACCTTAAGAGCGACCCCAAAGTCCTTCAATGGACCGCTGACCCCCTCAAATCCACCTCACAGGGCGAAACTCCAAGCCTGAATAAACGCAGGGGGCTGATTTCTCCAAGTGCTTTACCCACCGATCAGCTCTCTCCCCTGGGGAGGACCAAGCTCCAGATTCAGGTCTTCCCAGAAACTCGACCAGAACTCCTCCAATACAAACACTCATCAATAAGCAGTCACTGCCCCGCTCGCTGGACCCACTGCGACACTCCGTTAGAGCTCATCTACATGAGAACATTCCCTCCAAGACTGTCAGAGCGTGTATGAGTGCGAACAAAGGCGAAGAGGGGTCGAAAAACAATTACGGTAAAAAATGACTAATATGTCACAGACATGCTGAAGTAGTTTTTTCCCCTCTCTTCATTCTTTCTTCACTTCTTTGTGTTTTTTTTTAATCCGTTCTTTTCGAAGTCACTATAATTACAAACAAAAGGGTTGATTTCTCGCCAGCTGAAGGCATGATAATGGATAATCTAGAGAGGGAATCAAAGATACAGATGCACACACACACACACACAGTTTTATACAATTCAAGCGTGCAGCCGCACACACACACACACACTTTAAACGTATGTATGCTGCCTTCTTATATACTAGTTCAAACACAGCTGCTCTCACTTGGTGAGAGAAGACACAGTAAATTGATGCTGTAAGTACTTCACACACATGCATATTAGTGACTGTTTGCGACTAACAGTGCAGGTGGCGCGTATTGGGGTTAATAAATGCTTTGATACCCCAGGCAGGGAAATATGCAGTAAAGAGAGGGGTAAATCCGGTCTAAATCTTCATAACAGCAGTTATACCAAGTCCTAACCTAGCCTAAAAGAAAGTTGTAAGTTCATGGTACCTTTTACATTTACTTATGTTATTGTAAAGTGGTTTTGTCGCTCGCAGTGAAATCTCATTGGTACAAAATCCTGTATATTAAATTTCTAATACCTTCTGATTGGCTCTCGGTGTGATTGATTGTGTTACATTGCGCAGCAGTTTCCTGTTGAGTGTGGACAGACAAATTGCTTGTCTCCAGTGTTATGGAGTATGTTTGGTCGGCACGGACTGGTACATGCAGTGTACACACACACACACACACACACAACCATCATAACACAAATGCAAGCACACAAATGTGCAACATGCATCTGAATGTCATCATTTGTGCTCACGAGATGCCAAACACTAATGACACCCAGATCACCTGGATATGACTGCCAAGAGTGTGTGTGTGTGTGTGTGTGTGTGTGTGTGTGTGCCATCACCTACAGATTAACCGCAGACATGTTTACGACAAGAAGAACCCCGCTGCTAATGAACATGTTTGTTTGTTTGTTTGCTTAAAGCATTGTCACAGTTTGCGGGACTGGCGTTTGCATGCATGTGTGTGTGTGTGTGTGTGTGTGTGTGTGTGTGTGTCGGGACAGAAATTCCAGCATCTGTTCTCAAGAGAGGAGCATTTTCGTCTCTCCAAAGTCATATGCCTCTGTCATCCCTCCATTTTCCATTTTTACACACAGCTCCAGATGTTGAAGAACTGAAATATTAAATTACAGAAATTGGCTTGTTTCTGCACTTTTTTGGCTATGTCAAAACAGCCCTGCCCTGTCTCTCTCTCTCTCTCTCTCTCTCTCTCTCTCCCCACGTATGGCCAGAAACATACTTTACGCAAGTACACAAACTTAGACGTGAATGCTTGGCCAACACATTGGAAGTGCGCAGTTCTGTTGGACATACTTGCGTTCTTGCGTTACAGTGGCGGTAACAAACCTCAGTCTTCAAGGGGGCAATAGAGTTAGCTTCAAATGTCTGTGCCATTAAACCAGATATGTTATTATTCAGTGTTGCTCTGCCATGACAGTGGTTGACCTGAGAGGAACAAATCTGACCATAGAAGAAGACAGTTTATGCATATGCGTGCTTTAGTGGCCCTTCAGGCAACACTGAGTATGCAATGCGCAACATGGTCTCATAGAATAACGTTACTATACCTACATTTTTGCGAATGATTTCTACATGGCTTCTTGTATGCTAGAGGTGCAATTCATGGGTAAAATGGTAGATTATCAGTTCTTAAACTCGTACTTTTCGCCCTGTTCCTCACATAATGCATTGCACTTGTGGTGTAACGGAGTCTTGAAGAGCACGCCAGTCGACAAGTGAGCCGAAAGTGACGTAGAAGCACCACAACATGACGTGGTTGAGTTTTTCATCTCACATTTGCTTTTCTGACACTATTGGCTAGTTTTAGGTTGAAGGTTTAGAATAGGACAGTCAGTTTTGTTCTCGATCTGTCTGGGAGAATATTCAACTCGCTTTTAGCGCCACACAGTGGACAATTGACCCCAGAAAGGACGCGA
Organism: Xyrauchen texanus; assembly: GCF_025860055.1. NCBI lineage: Eukaryota > Metazoa > Chordata > Actinopteri > Cypriniformes > Catostomidae > Xyrauchen > Xyrauchen texanus. The sequence goes on from NC_068294.1 coordinate 43,436,722, forward strand.
TACCTGTAACAAACAGCGTGATATAATTTCTTTAAATTTCACACATTTTCATGAGAATATGGTTGCGTTATGAATTGCGTTCTGACACATTTCTGAATGTGACGATGTGTGAAATCAAGCTTGTGTGGAGAATGTGTCAGGCTTAACGGTTTGGCCCAGCAGGTACCCGTCTATTACAGTTCAGTTCTGCGGTTCTCCCTCATTCTGGTTCTGCACCAAGGCTGTTCTAAATTAATTCGGGACGATTGTTGAGAGCTCCGACTCCTGAAGGTTGAGACATTTTCTGGGCCAGCTGCTCAGAAACATTACAAAAGACATTAGCTTACCCATAAATTAGGGCCCGGCCGCATCAGCAGATTGTTAATTCACTTTGAGTTCCCTGTAACCAGGTGTAAAAACAAAAACACGGGCCTAAAACAGAGTCCTAAGGGACATGGAGGTGCTCACTTACAGAAGTCTACTGAGAGATGACTCAAGCCTCTGAACATTCTCACACACACACACACACACACACACACACACACACACACACACACACACACTACCTGCGGCCATTGTTAAAGAAAGAGATGTTTTTCTCACTCCGTAAATCGCGTTTATGGATTTATAAGGCAAGTAGTCATTCAATGGTTTGTGTCCAAAAGAACATGATTAAGCTGTGTGTGTATGTGTGTTTATGTACACACATACACACGTGTGCATGTGTGTACACTACACTTATGTATATGTGGAGACTTACGTATGCTCTGTGTGTCAGATGTATGTTTATGTGCATGCGTGTGGCACATGTGCAGAGTGACTGTGCACATATGTGATGAGTGTGTGTGTGTGATTGATTTGCGTGTGTGTGTGTGTGTGTGTGTGTGTGTGTGTGTGTGTGTATGTGTGTGTGTGTGTGTGTGTGTGTGTGTGTGTGTGTGTGTGTGTGTGTGTGTGTGTGTGTGTGTGTGTGTGTGTGTGTATGTGTGTGTGTGTGTGTGTGTGTGTGTGTGTGTGTGTGTGTGTGTGTGTGTGTGTGTGTGTGTGTGTGTGTGTGTGTGTGTGTGTGTTAGCCCGTCTGCTCAGGGCATTGGCAGAATTGTTTCCACATGTGTCTTAACGCAGTTCTATGCGTAATGGTTGGGGGAGAGAAGTGTGTGTGTGTGTGTGTGTACGTATGTATGTATGTGTGTGTGTGTGTGTGTATGTATGTATGTGCGTGTTTTTGTGATTTACGAGGACAATTTTGTAAGTTACAAATTAGTAATTACAAGGGTATTATGCTATAAATGTGATTTATGAGGACATTTCTAGTGTCCCCATAATTCAAATCGCTTAAAAATCATACTAAACAGTGTTTTATTGAAAATGTAAAAATGCAGAAGGTTTTCTGTGAGGGTTAGGTTTAGGGGTTGTGTTAGGTTTAGAGGATAGAATCTATAGTTTGTACAGTATAAAAGTCATTATGTCTATGGAAAGTCCTCATAATGATAGGTAGACCAACATGTGTATGTGTGTGTGTGTGTGTGTGTGTGTGTGTGTGTGTGTGGTTTGGAGGGGGGGCATCAGGTTTCACAGCACCATGAACAACATCTGGGCCTGCATAAGCAGAGGTAAAGTTCCCACGACTAACCAAACAAAACACACGCATGCTATACTCACTTACACGCATGCCCACATGGAGATGTTGCATCAAAACATGACATACACACATGGCACAGGTTAACAACTGAGCGCAAATCAAACAAACACACATGCACACATGTGACAATCAATACCACATTTACAAACACGCAGTACACACTCTTACAGCCTGGCACAGCTGGTTTTGCTGCCATAGGCACACAGGCGTTTCGCTGGCATAAAACTCATGGTAGGAAAATGTGAATGTATTCAGTAATCACACATCTATTACACACAGAGAGAGAAAGAGCTCCTACATCTCATTTACACAACAAAAGAGAAGAGAGAGAGAGTGAAAAAAGAAGGGAGAAAAATTCTAATAGGCTGCAGTTGGGCATGTCTGGACTGAGATTAAAGAACGAGAGAGAAAGAACATGAGAGAGGGAGGAGAGGTGTGATGTAGACGGGAAACGAAGGATGGATGGATGTACACTGCCCATAAAGTATTTGGATACTTAAAGGGATAGTCCACTTTAAAATGACAATTCTGTCATCATTTAATAACCCCTTAATGCTGTTCCAAAACTATAATCTTCATAATGTGTTGACGCTGCTCTTCTTTTCCATACAATGTAAAAATGCGACAGTAAAAATTCAAGTTAATTGGTTAACGGGTATGTGGCAGGGCGGAGGGTGGGGCCGGGTTGTGATTATACACACCCGGTCCCTTATCAGGCTAATTAAGCCTCCGAGTAGGGATTAAGGCCGATTGTGGACGGTGGTGCGACGAGAGAGAGATCGTTTACGGACATGGCTGGCATGTGTGTGTGTTTGTCTTTTGTTTCAGTTTAGCAATTAAACTATTATTTATATTATCAAGCCGGTTCTCGCCGCCTCCTTCCCATTGAACTATGTTACACTGGTGCCGAAACCCGGGAAGGAGGAGGGATGCCCGTCGCGGAGTCCTCGACACTGCCGTCCACCCAGGGGAGCGGTGCTGCCATCCACCGGGGGAGGGAGTAGACCGACAGTCCAGACTCGGTGAACGTCCGCCGTCCGCGAGGCGAGTGGGGACTGGACTCCCCGACCACCTGGAGTGATGGAGCCGCTGCCAGGGGCGGAGGAGAGCCCTGCCATCCCACAGAAACGCGGAGGGGTCGAAGGAAGACCGCCGTCCACGAGGGGAGGAGGGAAGTGTCTCTCCGACAACCTGGAGCGGTAGGCCGCTGCCAGGGGCGGAGGAGTGTCCTCACGAGTCGCCGAGAATGCGGAGGGGCGTTCTGACCACCGGGGGTTGTGAGTCTGACTCCGGTCCGCCTGGGGACAAGTGGCTGTTGTCCGCCTGAGAGGCTCCAGGACAGCTAATCACACGCCCCACCGAGAACCACATTATAGTGACCACGAGGAGGTTATCCCACATGACTCTACCCACCCTAGCAACCGCTTCATAGGAAGATTTATGAATGTTCCACAGGACGCTGGATCTGCTCACGTTGTGTGAGGTTGGTTTATTACATCTGTCTATTGGTTGCTTAGGAAGCCTGGCTGGAGCAAATATATTACTTTAATGAATCATCAAGTGGTTGAAACAGCATCATTTGTTGACCTCATGCAAATTCTACTCATAGAATGAGGAATAAAGTCATTGATAACTAATTTACCACTGATGGGCCTCGGAAGGAGAATGACCATTAAAGCCAAATGTATCATATATGAAAAATAAAAAATGTAAAAATAAAATGTGCAATTTTTTTTTATTATTATTTTGTTTTTCTAATGGTACTAAAAACAGTTAAATGCATTTTCTGCCAATTATTTCCTATGTCATGCTTTACATGGTTAAAGGTGTTAAGTACACAGTGTTGTACTTTTGTCTTTATGTCCAATTTGCACTTTGGTTCATGGCCTGCAACTCTTCTATGAAGGATTTTATGAAATCCCTATGAAATAAATACTTCCGGAATCAAGATGGTTGGGAAAAAGTGGACTAGCACTGTAGAGCTTATTTCGGGTCATAGCTGTAATCATGGATTTTAAAATTGCTTAAACACTGTATTTTCAAGCTTCCAGAACCAGAACTATATATTTAATAATATTACATTAATAATAGTTCTAGATCAGATAGCTAAAAGGATTTTATTCTGATCCAGTTCACTGTAAAATCATCTAAACTTTCACTACACGGAGTCCTCTTCTGATATGCATTTGTGAGCATGTTTTGGTAAAAGTGATGTTTTCCTGGACTCCGTCTGTCTGTTGCGCAAGTCAGTGAGTGTGTGTTTGACTGCTGGCTCATTGTGTGTTAAAGGTCACTGAACTCATTAATGAATTCCAGCAACTAAATGATCCTCTCTCACTCTGTAAAACACAATTATCTGATAATAAGTCACAACAGTCTCTTCAGTGACACCGCAGTTGTAAATCTGATCAAATGTTTGTAAACAGATGTGGGATCTATCTGTTTCTCTGATTTGTGTTTCTGACTGACTAACTTTATCTAACTAGAGAGTGGTGGCGTAGTGGGCTAAAGCACTGAGCTGGTAATCAGAAGGTTGCTGGTTCGATCCCCACATCTGCCACCATTGTGTCCTTGAGTAAGGCACTTAACTCCAGGTTGCTCCGGGGGGATTGTCCCTGTAATAAGTGCACTGTAAGTCGCTTTGGATAAAAGCGTCTGCCAAATGCATAAATGTAAATGTAAATGTAACTACACACAACGGCCCAAAAACATAAAACTGTCTGAATGTCATCACACAACATTTCAAAGCGATCTTTTATCATAACAGTCATTTTTGCTCATCTCTTAGTGATTTTTTTGCAGATGTTTGAAGTCATGAAGTCAAGTTCATACGTGTGTCCAAGCACATGAACTATCAGCATGAGACACCGGCACACTGATGAACACAAAATGTCACAATAATGCATGTCTTCATTTTCAACACCAGATCTATTGTTTTATCATTACAGATGTTTCAGAATAGTCTACTTGTATAAACAGAAAATGAGAGCGTTGTCTGGGCGTACAATGCAAACAGCGGCTAACACTGTGTGCTTTAATTTCCCTGAAAGATGGCACAAGAAAAGAGCAAGTGTGCGAGTAAATGAGACTTTTCGAACACTTTTCCATTGGTCTCAGCTAAAGGGAGAGAATTATGTTAGGTGTGATGCCTTTAATATTTTTTACGGTTATAATCTTTAGCAGTTACGGTATTAAAAATCACTTGAGACTGCCAGATTTCTCTCTCTCAGACTAAGACAAGTGCAGCTCTGTGGTGTGTGTGTGTGTGTGTGTGTGTGTGTGTGTGTGTGTGTGTGTGTGTGTGTGTGTGTGTGTGTGTGTGTGTGTGTGTGTGTGTCTCCTGTTTGGCAGAAATTGGCTGGGACAGTCACAATTACCCTGTGGCCGACCGAAGCATTTCCTGGGTAAGTGTGTGTGTGCCGTGACGCTTTGCTGTGGTGGTCTACAGAACCATTAACTGCTTGTTTTACTGAAACACCAAAAACACAGCGCTGTCAGACCACATCCACATCGGCGGAGACCTTCGCCACAGCGTTTAACGTGACTATTCATATCAATATTTTAGCAACAAAAATGAGTAGCAACACATTAGCTATGCTCAATATAAAAATAATACAATTTCCCTAACCTGTATGACTTTCTTTGTGGAACACAAAAGGAGATATTTGGCAAAATGTAAACCCTAAATGATCTTTGGGTGAACTATGTCTTCAAATTTCCCTAGTGTAATCACCTTTCTGCCTCCACTAATTAACTTTATAGCCACATGCTTAAAGGGCAAGTCAGCATAGTCTCGTGAGAATTCGTTACAATCCTACGAGATGCCGATTTCGTGCCAATTCATACGGCTTCATCCGTAGGCAAATGTACGATGTAAACATCAACCAATCACATGCGCTTTATGAATGTGGGTTTGGAACCCAGAAGTGTCGCTTTCTTCCATATTACACATCAGGGCTTTTGGATGGTGGCTGCGAAAGCAAAGTAAGGTAAACCTTCCCTCTGCTAGCCTGTGGGAGACCATTGGGCAAGGTTGAGCACCCAGTAAGCTCCCCCCAGGGCCACGAGAAACCCCACTGCCTTGTGGGTCAGGTGTGGAAACCAAAGGCTATGGGATGAACCTGTAAGGGCGGCCGTGCTTGTGAACTCCGCAGCTCCTCCGGCCAGTCACTGCGACCACTGTACTGCTGATCTTGTCCTGGATCCCCTCGCCAGACCAATATGCAACCAGTGGTGCAAAGGGCTACTCTGACAACTGGCAAAAATCAGTGTATCCTTAAAGTCTGGCCTGCAAACCTATGAATCATGAACTCCAAAACAGCTGGCAAACTCTTTGTGTCCAAAAACAGAAATTTGTGGAGGGAACCGATTCACATGATGTCTTCACAAGCTGACAGACACATCAGGGATTTAACATTAATATTATGGTTGTGTTCAAACTCTGTGTAGGGTAACGTGTTACACTCATTAGGTTTAGGTATAGGGATGGGGTCGCAGTTTTTGGATTCACACAGAAAACATGCCACATTGGGAACTGCAAGGACACAAGGGAAGCGTCTCTCATTGGTGGGTGTATGACTCGTGCGATTTCATACAAATGAAATCGTTCGAATTCGCCATCTCATACTGTAGTGGCGAATGAAATATAAAATTCTGTCATTATTCAGGCCATGTCCACACTAATCTCTTTAAGTGTGGATGAGAGGCATAAAGGTGTTTATTAAAAAAAAGTTTTTTCAAAGGGAGATTGTTCTCATTTTCTTCTTCTACTTATTATTATTATTATTACTATTACTCTTCCCGAAATGTGGCTGGGCAGCGAAGTGGTCGTTGAGACACCAAATTTGGTGAGAGATGCACTACCACCACCCAACCGTAAGTGGTGCTATAACACACGCTTATGTTTTTGCCAATATTTTCGTAATCGTATGGACTAGATTGCAAAACGCTGTTTTTTTTTTCTTTAGGATTCCTAGTCAAGCGAAGCAAAACATTTAATTTTCGGCTATGAAATCTTCTAGGAGGTATTCAAAAATACATTTAATCAGAATACTGTGTGGATTACCTATAAAATGACTACAGTATATAGTGATGACATTATTTGCCCCTTGACGGATCTGATCTTTCAAATTAGACCATTTTGGCGATTTTTTCCCCTTTTCCAACCTACTTGGATCCCGATAATTTCCGCTTGCGACTATAATTTAATACATGTTTGTTTGCTAAATTGTACATAATGGCAGTAGATGGTGACAAACTTTCATGTTTAATAAAGTACCCAAAAGTGTCTTAAAAGTAGTCCATACACAGGGTTGAGGAGTAACGGAATACATGTAACTGGATTACGTATTTAAAATACAAAATATTACTAACTGTATTGCACTAACGTTACAATTGAAATAATCTGTTCAAAAAGTGTTTTGATTACTGAAGAGATTACTTTGAATTTTATTATAATTTGTTCCATTAAATATTTAGTCTATTCACATGGAAAACATTTACCCATTTAAAGTTTTTATAGTCAAAACGATCCATCCATCCATCTTCAACCGCTTATCCGAAGTCGGGTCGTGCGGACAGCTGCTCCAGCAGGGGGCCCCAAACTTCCCTATCCCGAGCCACATTAACCATCTCTGACTGGGGGACCCCGAGACGTTCCCAGGCCAGTGTGGAGATGTAATCTCTCCACCTAATCCTGGGTCTTCCCCGATGTCTCTTTCCAGCTGGACGTGCCTGAAACACCTCCCTAGGGAGGTGGCCAGGGGGCATCCTTTCCAGATGCCCAAACCACCTCCTTTCGACACAAAGGAGCAGCGGCTCTACTCCGAGCTCCTCACGGACGACTGAGCTCCTCACCCTATCTCTAAGGGAGAAGCCCGCCACCCTTCTGAGGAAGCCCATTTCGGCCGCTTGTACTCGCAACCTAGTTCTTTCGGTCATGACCGAGCCTTCATGACCATAGGTGAGTGTAGGAAACTCAGCTCTCTTTTCGTGACAACGGTGCGATAGAGCGAGTACAATACTGCCCCCGCTGCCCCGATTCTCCGGCCAACCTCCCGCTCCATTGTCCCCTCACTCGTGAACAAGACCCCGAGGTACTTGAACTCCTTCACTTGGGGCAATACCGACATTTGTTTTACCAGTGCTGAAGAAGTAATCCAAAGTATTTTACAGCGAGTATTCTGTAATCTGTAGTGGAAAACATTTTAAAAGTAACCCTCCTATCCCTGTCCATACATAATATTCCAGGCACACGATCACATTGTGTGATGACGAACTTAATTTAAGATGATTTACACTCTCAAATCAAATCAAAATAGCCAACGAGCTCAGTTAACAGTTTTAAACTTTAACGTGGCAACTAAGTCAATAACATCAAACCTCATTGACCAAACGTCATGACACAACAACCAAAGAGGTTTAATGTTATTGATGTATGCATTCCACTTAAGTTCTCAAATCTCACTCACACTTATATACATATTCATTATACACACCAGTAGATAGACAGAAGTTTCATTTTTGGGTGAATTATCCCGTCAAGAGAGTTTAAACTGGATTTGTTTGTGTTTATGTTTGTAACTAAATCTGGGCTGGTGGAACAGCCAAACCACATTCACCTCCTTCTGTATTGAGAAGATCAGAGACGTCTGCAGGTGAGACGGACAGAACAGTGACGGAGAAAACAGCTGCAGGTCCCTCTGGAACACCTGTCGCCATGACACACGCCAGTGAAGAGAGGGAATTAGAAGGGGAAAAAGTGTGTCTGTTGGTTTTGCTCCACTCCTAAGCAGCCTAATAGCTTCAATAAGACTGTGGTTTACACACACACACTCGTACTTTTCTCTGTTATTCTTCTCCAGGAAAAAGAGACCAAAAACAGCCATTTATTTACTTTTCAGCTGCATGTCTGTGGTAACATCCTCTGCCAGCACACAGAGAGAGAGACGGGCATAAAAGAGAGGGGTTGACAGGTTGGCCTAATTCATCTTGAGATGGTTTTCTCTCTCCTTTTTGTCATCTGTCACCTTATAGTATATTCATTTATAAGACCTCATTGTTAACAGAGTTGGAATAAAAATGTCCTCAATTTATTTGAGATAAAACAGCTAGTTGTGCAAAACATCTTCTTCCCCAGTCCAAAAAGTACAAAACCCCTTAGCGGACAGGGAGGGAATTTAAATCATATATACATTTGTGTTCCTTCAATAACCAAGGTTTTACTACAGAAACCATAGTTCAACCAAAAACATCTCCGGTTACACATGTAACCTTGGTTCCCTGAGATGAAGGGAATGAGACATTACTGTAAGCACTATAGGGGGTCATTCTACACAATCTTGTTGAAACCCCTATAAAATTATGCCAATAGTGCCTGAGACCCGACAAGAGCGAGTCACTCGCATAATGAAACTCTGTAGTAGTAGTTCGGCCAGCTTTCGTAATGGCTCGTTCCCTTCATCTTAGGCGTAGCGTAGTTCTAGCGGGAAGACTAGCAGCTGTACATCACATCATTAGCTGGGTAATTCCTAGCCAATCGCATGTAAGCCATTGCTTGATATGTCTGCTAAAAATCTATCACATTGCTGTTTCAGTGTGCTAACACAGGCAACCTCCACCACCCCACCACCACCAGTTGAGCTCCGTCCCACACGGGGGTAGGCTCCTCGCCCCTGCCTTCTATCTCCGCCAGGACATGACGGTTTCGGGCACAACTCCCTCAGACTGCCGGACGGGGCCTACGCCAAAGAGAGAGACATTGCTTTCTGTTATACATTTATCAAATAAATGGCATCTTAAACCTCACTCAAGCCTGCATGTCTTCCCGATAGAACCAAGGTTATATGTGTAACCGGAAACGTTCCCTTTCGATTCAGTTCACTCTACAGTACATTGCTGTAAGCACTATGGGGAACGATATCCCATCCTGCCACACTACATGAAATTACACTCCCAGAGTTATAACACTAAATAATTCATAAGGAGCCACAGGCCGATGACTTACAGTAAGTCATATAAAAGTGTATATGAATAGTCCCACGTGGTGGATGCCAGATGGAAATTAATGTAGTCTGGGATTTATATGAAGCATATAGATACACACAGTATGGTTTATTAACCCTCTCACAACATGGCTGGAAAAGTAGGTTTTATTTCTTATGGGAGTGCTGATGACTTTTAAAGGGGCAGTTCAACAGCATATAATTAGGTGGCTGTGTTGATTATAGTCAGTTGGCCACCAGTAATAAGGGCTAGAGCTCACCCGCTTGAATATATGAAGCACTCTCTACAGAGAGGACTTCAGGTTATAAAATCTCACAAACATGTTTTGTGAGGACCATCCTGCTGCCAAACATATGTCCTGTAAGGACACTCTGTTTGTCCACACCCACGAAGAGGCCATGCCTCTGATTGAATGCACTCTTACACCAATAGGGCAATTCACGCCCTGTGATTCGTAAGCAAGGACGATCGCATCAACAATCGCATCAACGATCCAGTGAGAGAGCCTTTGTTTTGGATTACTTTTGTGCATGTTTCTAGGTTTAATGGTGGCTTTTGACAGATCTGGACTAAACTCCAGACATGAGTCTGTCGACAATGCCTGCATGTCACCCACCCGTATAAATGAGGCCAAAGCCAATAAGAATGTGGTTTTTAAGGAAAGCACCCGCAGCTCATCAGATTCCAATGGCTCCAACGGGGAGTTAGTGAGTGCCTTCAGAACCAGATTTATAGTAAGTCCCAAGTCGGCACCATAGCAGGTTAAGGGGGGGATTCAAGGGGGGGCCTCGCTCCCCTAAGAAACTTTATGACTAGATTATGCTTGCCTAGCAAAGAGCCAGCCTCCAGGGCATGGTGTGCTGAGAAAGTCGCTACATAAAACTTGAGAGTTGAGAGGGTAAGACCATCTTCCAACCACTCTTGAAGGAATGTCAAAATCTCAGCTATGGGTCAATTCACCAGGTCTTTACCATGTGAAGAGCACCGATTTGCAAACACGTGCCATTTAAGTGCATAGAAGCATCTCGTGGATGGTGCTGTAGCCTGTAATATAGTGTTCATCACCGATTGAGCCAATTTGGGCTATTCCGATGTGCTCCGGTCAGGGGCCACACATGTAGGTTCCACAGCTCTGGCTGGGGATGCCAAATTGTGTCTTTTGCTTGACAGAGAAGGTCTCTCCTCAGCGGTATTTCCTATGGAAGGCCATCTAATAGTTCTATCATCTCCAGAAACCAGGACTGATTGAGCCATTTTGGTTTCCATGTCCACTCTGACTTTGCTGATAACAGAATGAAGGAGGCGACAGGGGAAATGCATACTTGTGTTTCAGCTGACAATTTGTGAGCCAGTGCATCCTTGGCCAGCAGGTCTTGGGACATGGAGTACCAATAGGGGCCGTGGGCATTCTCTGCAGAGACGAAAAGGTTGACTTCCGCTTTGCTGAATGTTTCCCAAATCCTCATCACTGCCTAAGGATGAAGTCTCAATTTCCTGGTAATGCTTCCTGGCATGACAACAGATCTGCTCGAAATTCAGATGGCTCCATTGGAGGAGGCGTTTGTGCCATGCTCATTCATTCTGGTGATCGGAATCTGCCCTGTCAATTTATGCATGCCATTACTGTTGTGTTGTCTGAATTAATCAGAATGTGGTGATTCACAATGTTGGAATGAAAAGCTTTCAAATCTAAAAAGGCAGCCAGTAGTTCTAGGTGGTTGATATGCCCCGCCAATTCGCACCTGTCCAGGTGCCGAAAGTTGGGCGTCAATCACACACCGTGCCCCAACCTGTGTTGGATGCATCTGTGGTCACCACTTTTCTTCTGACAATTTGACGCAGCATAACACCCTGTTGGTAGAAGGCCGGTGCTGTCCATGGTGATAGAGCAGCCAGGCAGCAACGAGTCACCAGGATGCACATGCATCCAAGGCTCCAGGCACGATGTGGAACATGTCACTTGGGTGTTATGACAGCAGATTCTGCCACCACAAAACCCTGAATTCTCTGAAATTACTTAAGTGGTTATGTTGTCCTCCGAAGAATGGTCTGTACATGCTTGTTTGTAAGGTGGAGACAAAATCCTAAAATAGATTTGCTGGCTGGGTCCTATTCGCCCAGTTGTTGTTCAGACCCAGATTTTTCAGATGGCAAGCAGCAAGTCTCAGTGTTCACTCAGTAGTGCATCTGATTGGACTACTAATAACCAATCATCAAGGTAATTGGAAACACCCCATAGATACATTTCATGAACATGCAGGAAGCCAGAGAAAGACTGAAAGAAAAGATTTTGAATTGATATGCAGTTCCCTCAAAGGCAAATCTCAAAAACCTGCAGTGACGTGGAGCAACTGGCACATGAAAGTACGTATCCTTCAGATCTGTTGGCACAAACCAGTCCTGAGGATGGATGTGAGATATGATTGGTTTCTGAGTTAATATTTTGAATGGGTGCTTCGCGAATGCACATTTCAAGCATCTCAGATCTAGAATGGTCCGAAGCCTGCCGTCTTTCTTCGGAAAGAGAAAATAATGGCTGTAAACCCCACTGCATGTGTCACAGTCTGGGACAGTATCTATTGTGTTTTTGCAAGGAGTCAAGGGGTCGGACAACAGATTGCAGTGGTTGGACAACAGTTTACAAAACGCTGGTGAAGTGAGGTGGAAGGTGTGCAAACTCCCAGTCTGACAGGTTTTATTGAAAAGATGAATGAAAAAGCAAAGTAAACAACAGGTGAGTAAATCCAGATAGAGTAGTGTTGCAAACAGCAGGTAAGTAATTTACAGACAGGGAAATAATGAGATGTACAGATGAATAGATAACTCACAACAGTCCTTTGATCCTTGCAGGTAACTTTGAAGAAGCAGGAGAGTCACAACACCGGACGATAACCAGAGGAGGTGCCAACACACAACAATGAGAACAACAATGAGATAAATATCCACAGAATATAATACCAGGTAAATACTAACATGTAAGTTAGTCAATACTAGGAAGTCCTTAGTTTCTGAGCAAACATATATGAGAAGGAGTGTGTGTGAGAGTTGGGTATCAATGCAGTTCTAGATTAGACACTAATGATGTGCAGAAGCATGTGATCAAAACTCCAGGGGAGTGTGAGTGCTGTGTCGGCAGTGAGGGAGAGAGAGAGGAGAGTGGAGTGAGAGAGGGAGTCCAGTTAATCCGTGACACCCGCAAGGGCTTGGCATGCATTCACACAGCGGGCTTATTGATTCACCCACCATAGGAAATAGAGCGCCGGTCATTATATGGAAGCGGTTGAGCATAATGTGTGGGGTGTATGATACGTGAAGAGGAAATGGCCCTTTTTCTGAGAACAATCTTTATTTGTCTAATACACACAGAAGCAAGATTTTGAACAATGTCCGGTTCTCGATGAACTGTATTGGGGAAGATGGGAGAATCACTGTGTGCCTTGAATCGAGCCTTCTCTGGCTCAGGGCCGTAAATAATGGCGATCTCTGGGCCAGAGTTTCTGCTGCCCGGCTGGGGTTTTTCACGCCGTTGCTTACAATTGGGCCACGGTTTGCGTGGCTTCACAGACGGCTCAGTAATAGCTTTTGGCTGCTGATGGAAATATGGATTCTTTGCCAGGTGCTGACCGGAATTAGATCGGGAGCATGCCGGAAAAGGGGAATTACTACTTCTCTTTGGCAGAAAGTGTTTTTTATCCCTTGAGACTGCTTTTGCACCATGATGAAGCACTCTGAAAAGCCTTCCATGGCGTTTCCAAAGAGACAGTCGTGTGACACCAGGGTGTCATGCATATCCATGAAAGTCAGCCAAATGTGCCCATCCAGAACCACCAGGTTTGCTCATCACTTTGCAGATGGCCTGAGCGGTAGCTTCCATGGCTCGCAGTGCCAAATCTGTAGAGGTGCGGAGATCTTTGAACAGTTCTGGATTGGGGCCTTTCTCTCCAATTTGTTTGAGGAGCTTAGCTTGAAAAACCTGGAGCACTGACATGCAAAACTGACCGCAGTGTGCTGAACCAGCTTGGTCAGCTGCTGTATAAGCTCTTGCAGCCAGTGCAGACATCCGTCGACATGGCTCGGAGGGGTGGGATTTCCATCCCATGGCAGTATTATGGAAGAGGTGAGCTGCGACTACCTGTTCCACCGGGGGAAGCTTTGAGTAGCATTTTTTCTCGGCATGGTCCACTTTAGTGAGGACCACAGCACTTCCGACCTGAATGCGTGAAGACTAGGGTGCACGGCATGTCTTTGTGAGCTCCACATGGACCTAAGGGAAGAATGGTGCGCTCCTCCAGACTGCAGAGTATTGATGACAGCCAGTTTGCAAAACATATTCATCCAGGTAAGACTTTTCTGGCTCTTCTACATAGAGGGGACCAGTTAAGACCAAGCTCTTCGACTGCCCTTACAAGGACGCAAAGAAGCTCCTTTTCTGTGGCGAGTGAATGTTCTTCACCCTCGCTGGGGGAAGGGGCGGCCTCCGTGGACCACTCGTCTGAAGCTGCGAGTGACACAGCATCATTCCCATCATCAGAGCCGAAAGTAATGAGTAATGAATGTAA
>NC_068294.1:43451405-43468044 GCF_025860055.1 Xyrauchen texanus
CTGACGTCACTTCTCTATCTAAACGCCCCTTTGTCACTAAGGAGTAAATGTTTTCTTTAAATGATGATTTCAGCTCAAAGGGTATATTTTGGGGTAGTGTACAGATTACTTTTCCATTGACGCTGGAGTCCTTATCTGAAACACCGATTAACGCTATGGCTGTCCCAGGATTTACATTTTCAGACACGACACTGGAGAGTGATGTTATGTCAATTTCAGGAGAGTTGTCATTAACATCTATAACTTTAATACTGAGTTCTACTTCTGCGACAAGAGAAGGCAGACCTTTATCTGAGGCCTGTACGTCCAATTTAAAGACATCGGTTTCCTCAAAATCTACATTCCCTTTCACTTTTAAGTCACCTGTGATCTTGTCAAGCGTAAAGAGGTCGTTGATTTTCCCATCCACGTTTTCTCCAAACGAGTACTCAATTTCGCCATTCATTCCATCGTCTAAATCGGTTGCGTTAATTGTAATTATGACGGTCCCTAAAGGAGCATTTTCCCTGAGTGTTGCGGAGTACGATTCCCGACTGAAGACGGGCCGATTATCATTGATATCTGCCACAATAACGGTGATGTTAATAGTCCCTGATTTCGGTGGGTTTCCACCATCTGTAGCTGTCAGACTGAGTCTATGTTTGCTCTGTCTTTCCCTGTCCAGCTTTCTTTAAAACTAAAAACGGTATTTTTGTATCATGCCTTTCCCGAACGTCGATATCAAATAGTTCATTCGGACTTAATTTATAGTTTCGAACCGTGTTCCTCCCCAAATCAGGGTCTCGGGCAGTCTGGACTTGAAAACGTGTTCCCAACACTGTATGTTCAGCTATTTCAAATTGCTGCTCAGATCTTGGGAAAATGGGTGGATTATCGTTTACATCGGCTATTTCCACTTCTATGTAATGCACCTCCAAAGGGTTTTCAATGACGCTTTTCAAATGTATCGAACAAACAGGGTTTCCATCACACAGCTGCTCCCTATCGATCCTGTTATTAACATACAACTCGCCATTGTTCTGATTTACCTGGAAAAGAGCGTCATCGGGCCCAGAAACAATACGGAACCGTCGGTGCACCAGATTCCTGACATCAAGGCTCAAATCCTTAGCAATATTTCCCACAACAGATCCCTCTTTCACCTCCTCTGGTACAGTGTATCTTATCTGAGCCGTAACCAGCTTCCCAAAGCATAGCAGGAAATGGAGAGTAATCCACCAGTTCGAGCGTCTCTTCCATTGTCCTTCGGCTTCCATCGCAAATAACGATATTCGAAACATTTCTGACTAAAATTGCTCCTCTGTTGAATCACTAGCTCTTCCTGATATCTGATGTCAAGTACATTATCGAGCAATTGGCTTGCAAAATAAATATACGATCAAATTGACCGACACTTTGCTTCAAACGCACGGTAAGCCTGTCCCTCTGTCTGCACAAAACAGTGCTGTGATTCTCATTATCTGATGGGGCAGGGCTTACAACTGAACTGTACCCTAGAGTTACACTGACATCGTGTGGAGTGGATTCGGCTGTGCAAAAATAAAAGCGCTTTACATTTTTAACTGGGTGGCTTAAACAAATATCTTCAGTATATATATATATATATATATATATATATATATACACACACACACACGTTATGTCCTCAGCTGCCACTGCAAGACCTTCAAAGCAACATAAATAAATAAATAAAAAACAAAAAGTGATTTAGAAATGGAAACATCTCTCCCTACACAATACAATGTGTACATAGGCTTCAACTTTCCTCGGCTTGTCACTCATACATTGAAAAGACAATCAGCTCATTTTGATGTATTCCAAAAAATGTCTCGAGGTTAACCTAGTTTAGTTCAATCACAGATTGCACTTGATGCCTAAAAGATACGGACAACAGAGATGCAATATTCAACTCTCAAATGCAACAACAAGTAGACCAGTGAGTCAACAAACCTTATAGTAATAAAAAAAAACAACCTTAAAACAGACAGCAAGAGCTGTAAGTCAACAGGCACTAAAACAAATATACCACCTAAATTGACATTTTAGATTGATTGCAATATTAGTGTTTTAGGGGCTCAATTCATTGGGAGATAGTATGAATGCATACATAAAGCCATGAACACTATTAAGATCTTTCTCAAAAGTTTACCCTGTTCTGTTCGAGAGAGTTCGGTGGTGAACTTGAGAATAAAGACAATTTAGTATCTTCAAAACTCACATCAAAATAAAAATCCTTTCAAAATACCATTTAATCCATTACTCAAATACAAAATAAATTCCTTATTTAACATACAATCTGAAATATTTACTCAGCATACAAACTAATTGCATTGAAATAATCAGTCAGTCTTTCCTCTTCTACAATCAATAAATTGTACTCGTTGTTATGCAGTTATATAGTGATTGATTTAGGAATATGTAGAGATACAATGGCTATAATAGAGGTTTAGTTACTATTGGGGGAACTTTTTTGACTGAAAGTGACTGAAAAATATAAAATAATAATAATTTATGAAAAGACAGCTCTCGAAATTAGCAGCAGTTTATATATTTTACACAATGTGTTTACAGTGTTCTTGTGGCTCAAGTGGTTATGCATTGTGAGAGGAAACCCAAGGTCATGGGTTCGATCCACAGACACACAGTCAAACATGCTGATAACATGTACACCCTGAATGCACCCTGAAGTTCATTAGGTAAAAGTGTCTACCAAATATATTAATTTAGCCTAAAACGTTAATTTCAGCACCTTAGACAGCTCATCAAAGACAACGCACATGTGCATACATATGAGTCATTCCACACATAAAGAGAAAATGCCATAACCCAACATAAGTGTTCAACAGTTAAAATGAATCTTACCTCTCCAGAATCTCTCCTGCTCCTTCGATCTGGTATCACTAGAGTATTCCCATTACTGCCCGGGACTATAGTAGATCCAACACTCATTCTGGGTCCAACTAACATGTACCGTTTGTCTCCAGATCTGTACTGGATGCTGTGACACAGAGTCCCGTCGTAATTTGCCTCTTGTAAATACTTGGATGAACAGTCTGTAGATTTGGAGCACTGCATTACAATCAACACGATGATACTGATGAGAAAAAGCACTGAAACCGAGCCCAAAGTGAGGATCAAATAAAATGTCACGTGGTTTTCCTCCTCGTCTTTTACTGCGTTTTTCACATCAGAAGCTGCAAAAGCCTCTTTGGGCTCCACAACTTTGACAATCACAGTCGCTGTTGCTGAGAGTGACACGTTCCCATTGTCTTTGACCAGTATGACCAGTTTATGCTGGGCCTCGTCTGTTTCTGTGAATGAGCGAAGGGTCCTTATCTGTCCTGTATAGCGGTCCAAACCAAAGAGACTGTGCTCACTAACTTCCTGCAGTGAAAATAATAACCAGCCGTTGTATCCGATATCTGCGTCATAGGCTCTGACTTTAGTCACCAAATGACCTGCGTTCACATTGCGGGAATCTCCTCCACCCCTCAGCAGAACCGTTAGCACTGACCGGATATAAGATCACCGGAACATTGTCGTTCTGATCCAGAATAAACACGTTCACTGTCACGTTACTGCTCAGAGACGGACTTCCAGAGTCTGTAGCGAGCACGTGGAACTGAAACTTTTTTACAGTTTCAAAGTCAAAACTTTTAAGCGCACTAATTACACCCGTTTCTGAGTTAATGTTCAAGAATGAAGTCATATCATTCGGTGACCCGTCACCTCTAATAACGTGATATGAAATTAAAGCATTATCTTTCATGTCTTTGTCAAGGGCACTCAGAGTGAGAATGGACGCACCTGCAGCGTTGTTTTCTCTTATATATAATTCGATGGGATTCTGGGTAAATTCAGGTGGATTATCATTAACATCTGACACCTGCACACTCAGAGTTTTATAAGAGGACAGTGGAGGCTGACCCAAATCAGTCGCTGTTATTGTGATGTCATAATGTGAGATGATTTCACGGTCCAGGTGCCCTTTAGTCACTAAAGAATACATGTTTTCCTGAACGGAGGGTTTTAATTCAAATGGAACGTTTTCAGAAAGAGAGCACACAACTTTGCCGTTAACACCGGTGTCTCTGTCTGTAACACTAATGAGTGAGATCACAGTACCGGGTTTAGAATCTTCAGGCACAACGTTCGATAGTGACGTCACATCTATGGAGGGCTCATTGTCATTTATGTCGATTATTTTTATAATTACTCTACAATCAGTGGTCAAAGGTGGCTGTCCATTGTCAGAGGCCTGTATATCTAGTTTATAAACATCATTTATTTCAAAGTCCACTTCACCTTTAACACGAATTTCACCATTTAGACTATCTAAACTAAAAATATCAAACGTGTTTTGGCTGTGGTCTCCCACAAAGGAGTAAGACACTTCACCGTTTGGACCATAGTCGGAATCACTTGCCAGAATTTTCATTACTAAAGTTCCACTTTGCACGTTTTCCTGCAGAGTTGAAGAATAAACATCTTGACTAAACACAGGGCGGTTGTCATTGACGTCAAGAACGCGTATGGTTATGTTCAATGTTCCCGATCTTTGCGGATTGCCTCCATCTATTGCTGTTAAAATTAAACTGTGTTCAGCTTTGCGCTCACGGTCAAGGGGCTTTTGTAAAACCAGGAAAGGCAGTTTGTCGTCTCCCCTGTCCCTGATTTCTAGATCAAAATGTTCGTTTTGACTTAATTTATACAGGCGCACAGAATTCACTCCAGTGTCAGGGTCACGCGCAGCTTGCAGCTGAAAACGCGTGCCCTGAAGAGTGTTTTCGGATATTTCTAATATCTTTTCTTTTTCGTTAAAAGTAGGCGAATGATCGTTCATATCAAGGATCTCAACGTCAATATAGTGGATTTCAAGAGGGGTTTCGACGACTATTTTTAGGTTAATCGAGCAGACGTCACTGCGGGCGCAGATCTTTTCCCTGTCGATGTTCTGATGAACATATAAAAAGCCATTGTTCTGGTTTACCTGGAAAAGAGACTCGTCAAGTCCAGATACGATACGAGGCCGTCTGTCTGCCAATCTGCTTAAATCAAGACCCAAATCCTTAGCAATGTTTCCCACAACAGATCCTTCTTTTACCTCCTCTGGAATGGAGTATCTTATCTGAGCTGAAACCTGCCCTCCGAAGCTCGCCAACAAAGAGAAACACAGAGCAATCCACCAGTACTCCCATATGCCCCTTTGTACTCCGACTTCCATTGCCAACGATATCCTAATGAAATCCAAATATCAATACCACTATATAAATGTTAGAGGATTTCTTTTAAACTCGACAAGCAAGATTGTAGCACAATACGGCAACCGTCTTATAGTTGTTGTCCTCAAACAAATTCATCCTCCCCTTTGCGTTGGGCAATCTATCTGATGAAAACCAGAATATGGGGGCAGGGTGAAAAGACGTTTACTCTGTACAACACTGACACCATGAGGTTTCTTATGAACGTCACAAATATTATAAACTGCTCTGTAAGATGAGGCCAGAGAAACATAACGAACCATCCTGTCCTCTTTTTTCCAGAAAAATCACTAAGGATTTTCAATTGATTATTCGTATGTGCATTTTGTCCAGCAGCCATTAAAGTTGTTATATTTTTAGATAAACAAAATAAATTAAAAAAAAAAAACATCATAATTGAAAACAAAAATACCAATATCATCGTAACATCACAATGCTTCATACCGGCAACATGCATTTACCGCAGATATCAGAACCATTTAGTTGGACAGCGCCTCGTTAGGCTAAACATGTTACGAATTATGAACAGGTCTGACCTCATTAAAATAACATCATTGCAACATAAACTTTGATGCTCAAAATGACCAGAAATTTACATTTAATGCAACCCATCTGATGCTTCATGTAAGGTCCAAACTTAAAGTAGAGCAGTTGTTCAGCTAAAGCTGAGACCTTAAGAAACATTGCCTTAGACAGAGACAAAACATACGAAACTAATTTAACAAAGAGTTAAAAAACAATTCTTACCTCACCAGAATCTCTCCTGCTCCTTCGATCTGGTATCACTAGAGTATTCCCATTACTGCCCGGGACTATAGTAGATCCAACACTCATTCTGGGTCCAACTAACATGTACCGTTTGTCTCCAGATCTGTACTGGATGCTGTGACACAGAGTCCCGTCGTAATTTGCCTCTTGTAAATACTTGGATGAACAGTCTGTAGATTTGGAGCACTGCATTACAATCAACACGATGATACTGATGAGAAAAAGCACTGAAACCGAGCCCAAAGTGAGGATCAAATAAAATGTCACGTGGTTTTCCTCCTCGTCTTTTACTGCGTTTTTCACATCAGAAGCTGCAAAAGCCTCTTTGGGCTCCACAACTTTGACAATCACAGTCGCTGTTGCTGAGAGTGACACGTTCCCATTGTCTTTGACCAGTATGACCAGTTTATGCTGGGCCTCGTCTGTTTCTGTGAATGAGCGAAGGGTCCTTATCTGTCCTGTATAGCGGTCCAAACCAAAGAGACTGTGCTCACTAACTTCCTGCAGTGAAAATAATAACCAGCCGTTGTATCCGATATCTGCGTCATAGGCTCTGACTTTAGTCACCAAATGACCTGCGTTCACATTGCGGGGAATCTCCTCCACACCCTCAGCAGAACCGTTAGCACTGACCGGATATAAGATCACCGGAACATTGTCGTTCTGATCCAGAATAAACACGTTCACTGTCACGTTACTGCTCAGAGACGGACTTCCAGAGTCTGTAGCGAGCACGTGGAACTGAAACTTTTTACAGTTTCATAGTCAAAACTTTTGAGCGCACTAATTACGCCCGTTTCTGAATTAATGTTCAAGAATGAAGTCATATCATTCGGTGACCCGTCACCTCTAATAACGTGATATGAAATTAAAGCATTATCTTTCATGTCTTTGTCAAGGGCACTCAGAGAGAGAATGGACGCACCTGCAGCGTTGTTTTCTCTATATATAATTCGATGGGATTCTGGGTAAATTCAGGTGGATTATCATTAACATCTGACACCTGCACACTCAGAGTTTTATAAGAGGACAGTGGAGGCTGACCCAAATCAGTCGCTGTTATTGTGATGTCATAATGTGAGATGATTTCACGGTCCAGGTGCCCTTTAGTCACTAAAGAATACATGTTTTCCTGAACGGAGGGTTTTAATTCAAATGGAACGTTTTCAGAAAGAGAGCACACAACTCTGCCGTTAACACCGGTGTCTCTGTCTGTAACACTAATGAGTGAGATCACAGTACCGGGTTTAGAATCTTCAGGCACAACGTTCGATAGTGACGTCACATCTATGGAGGGCTCATTGTCATTTATATCTAGAATCTTTATAAAGACTCTACAATCAGTGTTCAAAGGCGGCTGTCCATTGTCAGAGGCCTGTATATCCAGTTTATAAACATTGTTTTTCTCAAAGTCTACCTCTCCTATAACACGAATTTCCCCTGTTAAGCGATCCAGGCTAAAGATATTTAACATGTTTTTGTTGTTGTCCCCTCCAAAGGAGTAAGACACTTCACCATTTGGACCGTTATCAGCGTCGCTTGCCAGAATTTTCATTACTAAAGTTCCAGTTTGCACGTTTTCCTGCAGAGTTGAAGAATAAACATCTTGACTAAACACAGGGCGGTTGTCATTGACGTCAAGAACGCGTATGGTTATGTTCAATGTTCCCGATCTTTGCGGATTGCCTCCATCTATTGCTGTTAAAATTAAACTGTGTTCAGCTTTGCGCTCACGGTCAAGGGGCTTTTGTAAAACCAGGAAAGGCAGTTTGTCTTCGGCCCTGTCCCTGATTTCTAGATCAAAATGTTCGTTTTGACTTAATTTATACAGGCGCACAGAATTCACTCCAGTGTCAGGGTCACGCGCAGCTTGCAGCTGAAAACGCGTGCCCTGAAGAGTGTTTTCGGATATTTCTAATATCTTTTCTTTGTCGGTAAATGTAGGGGAATTGTCATTTACATCAATGATCTCAACAGCAGTATAATGGATCTCTAATGGATTTTCCACCACCAATTTTAGATTAATCAAACACGCGCCGTTACTATCACACATACCTTCTCTGTCAATGTTTCTATGAACATTCAAGACGCCATTGTTCTGATTTACCACGAAAAACGTTTCATCTGACCCAGACACGATTCGGAACCGCCTGTCGGACAAAGAACTGACATCTAGTCCCAAATCCTTGGCGATATTTCCCACAACATATCCCACTTTTACCTCCTCTGGGATAGAGTATCTTATCTGTGCGGAAACCTGCCGTCCGAAGCTCAGCTGAATTAGCAAACACAGAACAACCCACCAGTACTCCTTTCTGCGGCTTTGTCTTCCAGCTTCCATTCCGAACGATTTGTTTATGAAATCCAGAATAAATTCCGCAACACGGTCGGTTTATACACAAAAATAAATGAAATGATTGCGGAGGGGTTCCATAAGAAGGCAAAATGTAGTGAAAAACGATGCAGCATTAATGGTAACACAGTTCAGTTTTCTTCAAATAAAAAAAATCCTCCACCCCTGTGTGTCGAACAACCTATCAGATGCAAAACAGCATATAGGGGTTGGGTAAACAGATGCTTTTCCTGTACAACACTGACACCCTGAGGCTCGTTTCGTTATGGATGACACTTGCAAAAATCATCTGTAAGACGCAGCCTGAATTACATTAAAGAGCACGTGTCCTTTCCTTATTTCCTGAAAATGTCAGCGGGTTTACAAGATATTGTACGTATGTGCACTTCTTTGAGCTGGCTTTGGAATTGTTGTATTTGTAAACAAACAATAGCAACAAAATTCATCATAGCTACAAAAACAATCGCCTATATCATAACATTACGTGGCAGCAGGTGCAATTACGCAAGATTTCAGAACCACTCAGTTGGACAGCTCCTCGCTAAGAAAAGAGTAATTTATGAACTGGTCTGAAGTCAAAATAATGATAACATACTTAAGATTTGTTTTGTTTTTTTATGTGTAAACAAAAGTAATGCTCAAAAGTAAAATACAAAGAAGCTTAAAGTGAAATGCATTCAACATGTTGTTTTGAAGTGTGCTTCGGTGAAATCTCACCATTAATCTTTCCCGTAGACAGAGGCAAGCAATAAAAAATAAGAAAATTAAGAAAATTGATAACAAGTACACCCTGAATGCACCCTGAATTTTACTGGGTAAAGGTGTCTACCAAATACATTCATTTAGCCTATAACGTTAATTTCAGCACCTTGGGCAGCTCATCAAAGACAACGCACATGTGCATACATATGAGTCATTCCCCACTGTAAAAAACCCAACTTGAAAAAGTTTAAATGACTAGTTTTGTTGTGTTGGCTCAGCAAAAATCCATGAAAAAGTCAGTACAACTATTTTTAATACACTTATTCAACATAAACCAAGTTTTTTTCCATAAACTTAAAAAGATGAGTTTTGTGAACAAAGCTTCGGAAGTCCATTCAAAAAAAGTTCTGCCAACTTATTAGTTTGAGTTAAGTCAGTTTCATTTAGAATCTGCCCTCCCATATAATAAAATGCTAATTTTGGAATAAAATGCAACCATTTGTTTACGGGACAATGAAGAAAAATGTTTTTAGGGATTTTTAAAAGAACTTAAGTATAATTTAGAACTTATTTTAATTATTATTAATAATAATAATTAAAACATGCATAGGCCTACTGCATAATTGTATAATAATGTAATTTCACCATAATAATACATTATTATAAGTAGTAGTAGTAGTAGTGCACGGCATTATACATTATACGTAAAAAAATCTTCCTGATTTCGGCCAAATTATGTTCCAGGGTTCAACCATATGGCCGAAATCAGGAAGATTTTTACTGTGAAGTTTTGTTAACAACAGAAGTGAGCGCCATTGCTCTCAAAACAGAACACAATTAGCACTTGGGGACTTTATTGCATTGTTATATTTAAATAAACCAAACATTAAAAAAAAATATCAGCATGTTTTCTGATGAACGACTGCATCATTTTCTCAAGCGCTAAACCACGCCCTCAGTATTTTGACCGTTGCGCATTCTTGCTGCGCGTCAACGTCAACTTTTTAATGCGGGAGAAACAACTGTTCAGCAAACTGCCGAAGAAGAATACTTAAGAAAGAAGAGACAGCACGTGGGCGATTATCCAGAGGAATCTTTATGGTGAGTACGTTTATTTGGTTTTTGATGATCAATGTTCATTCTTTGAGTCACATTTTTCCTAAATTAGTCGATATTGGTTAATTAGGAAAAATAGACACTTCTACCTTTTCTTTGTAAATTATCAACATTCCTGGATGTTTAAATCTAACTGTATTTTTAAATCCTGTTTTATAAAATAAATACGTTTTTGTCTTTTGTTGCGATGGATTTTGCTGCACAATTAAATTGCGTTGGAAGTCGTGCATATGATTCTGCTGCAGCCTCGTTAGCCAGATTAGCTCATCTGAAAGCCTTCCATCGGTTAATACTGTACTGAGGAGGCCCAACAGTTGAAGATTGCTTTATATAATATTCTGAGGAGATAATGATTATTGATAATATAGGGGATTTTCAAATCTGTGCAGCAGTTGCCATACAAAAAAAAATTCATGGTTTATTTAATTGTTCATTCATTAATTTGCCTTTTAATGAACCTGGTCATTCACATTTGTGTATTTTGTTTTACAGATCTCCATTGAGAGCACACTTCATGCAGTGTAGGTACTGTAAATACACCTGTGACAGTCAAAATCTGCTGCTGAGACACTGCAGGCTCAAGCATTGGCACCCAGGCCGACGTGTACCATTATTGTGCCTGTACTCTGAGTGTGTCTGCGCTTTCAATACACCAGGTGCATTGAAAACTCATCTACATAGGGTCCACACAAATTCTGATAAAAGTACAGTGCAAGCTACATTTAACTGTGACCTTTGTGATTATCAAAATGTTTGTACTGAAAAAATCTTTATCAGACATTTGTGTACACATCTGAAAAGGCATGAAACAGTGCAATGCCCATTTTTGCAATGTAATTTTAAAACTAATGTCTATGTAACATTTCATAGCCACAAATACAAACATCACCAAAAACACACAATAAATGATTATAGGTCATCGGTCGTAACTGTCAATCGCACAGACTCTGATAATTGGTCAGATTCTGCTTCAGAATGCTTTGAGGATACATCAGATATAGATATACATGCAGAAGCTACTGATGTTGACAAAATTCTTGAGAAGAAGTTGGCGTCTTTGTTCCTTTGTATGCAGACAGAACTAGGTGTATCTAGAAGTGCTACACAGCTAATTTTTCAAAGTCTTAATGAAATACTATTCCTGTCTAAACCATCCACAGAAAAGGTGATTAGAGATATTTTATGCCACCACAACTGTGAAGTTGACCAATCTTTAATCACTGAAATCACTGAAGCTGTTCATAGGACAAATCCTCTTTACACTACCACTGATAAAGGAACATTATCTACTGATCATAAACGCAAAGTATATTACAAACAAAACTTTGATGTTGTTGAGCCAATTGAGTTTGTATTCAGTAGACAAAAAAAAAAAACATTTGTTTATGTTCCTATTCTTGCAGTTTTGAAAAGATTTCTAGGCTGTAGTGAGATAGTTCAAAATACTTTTTCTAATGCTACCACATATGACTTCTATGCATCTTGTTTTGATGGTCAGCATTTCAAAGAGCATCCTCTGCTTTGTGATGAGAATGTAGCTATTGCACTTGGTTTATATATTGATGACTTCGAAGTCGCAAATCCTTTGGGAACATCACGTAAAAAGCACAAGATTACAGCAGTTTACTGGGTGATCTTGAACTGGCCCTCCAAATTCAGAGCAAATTTGCACACTATTCAACTAGCCTTGTTGGGGAAGAGTAGTGATGTAAGAGAATTTGGCTATGACATGTTTTTTGAGCCATTGTTGAAGGATGTACAGACACTTGAAAGAGAGGGTTTGTATGTAGATCAGTTTGGAGAGAATATCAAAGGAACTGTTGTTACCGTCTCTGCAGATAATCTAGGGGCACATGGCCTAGCTGGATTCCAGGAAAGTTTTCATGTTGAGAAGTTCTGTAGGTTTTGTCTCGCTTCTATTAAGGACATACAGACCACTGATGTGAGCAAGGGAGTTTTTCCCTTAAGAAATATAGAACAGCACAATCAATTTATTGAGGATCTGAAAGCAAACCCAACTCTGACAAATGTGCAGGGTGTAAAAAGAGAATGTGTCTTACAAACACATCTTGCTTGCTTTCACCCAGTAACCGGATTTCCACCAGATGCATTGCATGACTTGTTTGAAGGAATTGTGCCGTTCGAGTTGTCTTTATGTCTCCAGAAGCTAATAGCTGATAAGTTCTTTACCCTTGACCAGTTGAACGGTGCAATTCATTCTTTCCCTTACTGCTTCTCTGACAAGGTGAACCGCCCTCAAAAAATCCCCAAAACATTCTTCTCCAAAAAAACCATTGGTGGAAATGGCCATGAAAATTGGACTCTAATTAGGCTTATACCGTTCATGATTGGTCGCATTATTCCAGAAACCGAGAGAGCATGGCAACTGTTGATGGATCTTAAAGATATAGTGGAGCTTGTTGTTTCACCCAAGTTTTCAGAGGATAGCCTTTGCTATCTGGAGGCTAAAATATCTGACCATCGCAACCTTTTTAGAGAAGTGTTTCCAAATGAAAAATTGAAACCAAAACACCATTTCCTGGAACACTACCCAAGCCTCATCCGCCGTTTTGGTCCCTGTGTGGAGTTGTGGACAATGCGCTTTGAGGCAAAGCACAGTTTCTTCAAACGGGTTGTGCATAACGTGCACAATTTCAAAAACATATTGCTGACGTTGTCTACCCAGCACCAACTTATGGTTGCACATATCTTGCAGTCTCCCAGCTTTTTCAAACAATCAGTTCATGTTGACAAATTAAAAGTTGTAAAGGTGTCCTCTCTGGAAAGAAGGGTGAAAACGGCTGTTGAGAAAAAATATGCTCACCTTAACACTGTATCTCTTGCATCAAATGCTGTATTGCATGGGACCTCATACTCCAAAGGTATGATGGTGTCTGTTGGACACTGTGGTGGATTGCCAGAATTTGCAAAGATCCGCTGCATTCTGTTGGTTGACAAAGAGGCTTCATTTGTGCTGGAGAGATTTTCTTGTTGGTATGTTGAACATCTTAGGACCTTTAAGGTTGAAGACCTTTCATACGAAGATCTGATTGTTACTGAGCTGAAGGATTTAAATGACTTTTACCCACTTGCAACATACAGCATTGGGAGAAACCTCATGGTGTCACTTAAACATTTTTTGTTACATTAAAGTGTATTTTCTCCACTGAACTGCTAGCAGCATTTACATGAGTACCCTCAGCAGCAGATTTTGACTGTCACAGGTGTATTTACAGGGAGGTTAGCAAGATCATTTTTAACTTAATCACTAAATGGTATATTTTGTTTCAGAAAACCACAATGTTGCTCGCAGTAATCGTGACTCCAGAGTGCATAAAAAGCTGACACTCCCCAATGTGCCATCATCAGTAGATGAGCTCAAAGAAATCCTTTGTGACAAACTGAAAATTGATCAAAACTTTGTTATCCAGTATGAGGACCCTGATTTTGGTGGGCAGCTTTGCAATTTGAGTAACATAGAAGAACTTCCATCTGATAAGGTCACACTGAAGATTGTCTGGGAACTGTTCAAAACTGCATCAGAAGCAGAACCACCAAGAAATAAAAGCACAGGGTCTGACATTGATTTTACCCAAGACACAACAAGCATCTCATCCAATCTCTCCAGTCCATCTTCCACAGTCAGGGAAGAGCGTTGGCCACATGTTTTCCTAATACCACATTTCTCCTATGATGTAGAGTTCAGACTGAGAAAAGCTAATGAAGTCTATGAAAAACAGAAAACTACCATGGATGTTACACGAGATGTCAAGACCGAAATACTAGAGAGGGTGGCAGAAACAATGTACTCCTTTAAAGCTTACCCAAGTGATTCTGAAATTGAGCAAGTGGCAGTTGCATTAGTTTCCAGACGTCCATGTCTAAGAGAACTTGGCTGTGACACAGGATGCAAGGGCTGGAAGATGAGCTTAAAATTTAAAATGGGAAATTACAGACAAAAATTACTCAATACTGGATGTAGTGAGCTTGACAATAGAAGAGATGATGGTTCAAGAGTTCCCCAGAAGAAACCAAGAAGATCAGAAATCAACTTTCTCCCAGACAATCCTGTTGGTTTGGATGATGCTGCATTGGAAAATGAAAGGGAACATCTTGAGCTTGAAGTAAAAAAAAGGAACATGGACATTACAATACTGAACACCAAAATGGAAACCACATTCCCTCTTAGAAGAAAAGAAATAGTCAATGAGCAGCCCTTGGTCTCTGTCATCAAAGAAAGATGGCCTGGCCTCTTTTTGCAGGAGCAAGTAAGTTACATTTTGTCTACATAATTTTGTTATGATTCTTTATAGACTTAAATGTTCGCAGATATTTTTTTCTCTTTCACTCCCTCAGCTTTGCGCAGAGTTTCAAAGGATCACTTGTGTGGACCTCAAAACGGCTTTCATGACATCTCTGAACAAACATAGCAATGCCCTCATCAAAATGTATCGAGCAAAGAGTAAAGACCTTGCAGATGAGATGAAAATTATCCTGGACCATTTTGATGAGCAGGTATGATTCATATACATATGAATCCCTTGGAATAAGTGGTTGTATCTGTATATACAAAAGATTATTCATTAAAATAGGGAATATATATAATTGTCCCTACATTAAATTTGTTTTAAGCTTTTTGTTGTCAGTTTTTGTGGAATTTTTGCCCTGAGTCCCCCTTCATTTCTGACACTTTGCCCATCCTAATACATTTACTGCAAGGAATCATGAAGAAGTAAATCGTAATTAAAATGATTTATTTTCCTCCTACAGACAACAAACATCCTGTCACACAGATACACTACGGCTCTACGGGGACTCCCCTTGTACCTCAGGGAGCGTGATGCAATATCCAAGACTTGTCTGGTAGGTTTTAAATTTTCAGCTCATATTTTCATTGATCACAATTCTTTTATGAAATGTGTGGTTATATTTAATAAAGGTGCTGACATGGTTTTCATGTGGCTCGTTTTCATCGTGTTTACATCAGGTTAGCACAATGTGCCATGTTTTGTTTGCAAGAGTTTATTTGATCATTGAATTTTCTATTTAAACTTCTGAACAACCTTTTTTCATTAAATGTATATATTTCTTAGGACACTGATTTAGAGGAGACTTATGCAAGAGGAGTGAAACTGGGCATCCTTGAAGTTATGGAGGATGACATCTCGCGAGGCAACAAAGAGATGTCTTAACTTCAGCATCATCCTGGAGGAAACTGTGGTCATGGAGGACCTATCTGACTTTCCCACTGCTTTCATGGTACTCTTTGGACTTCTCTATGCGCTAAATATTGAGTATCCAAAAGGACTAAAATACACATTTGAGGCAGTGCAGAACATCTTTGTGGGATTGGGAGAAAAGTGCACCAACAGAGTTCAGTCCCTGAAGAATAAGATTTTCACTGTATAGAGCAGTTTAAGATGCTTTGAATATTTTCAGATGCTTTTATGGTTGGTGGGTACCTTTGGCATAATAATGTTTTTGTTTTTATGTCGCTGTATATTGTGGTACTGGTGCATTTTGAATTTTTAAGACTTGGTCTTGAATTCCCTTTAAAGTGAAATGCTTATTTGTTTACTTGATATCCGTTGATATACTGTTCAGTCAACTAAATGTTTCATGTTGAGGTGTGTCAGTGTTTTTTAGATGGGTGCACTTCTATTTTAGACCATGCTTCAAATTTTGAAAGTTTGTTCCTCCTACATGCTACTGTTTAGACACACATTTCATATTCAGTGGCAGTGTTTTGTAAAACTGCTTTAACTGAAGCGTTTAATTTTTGTATTGCAGTATTGAATCACTTTGGTTTAAATATTTGTGAATGTAAAAAATTTGGTATCACAGGATTTTTTTTTTTTTTATGAGATGGTGGTAGCACTACTATCATTATTGATGCCTATCTTTGGCAGGTTAGCGTAATTATAAATTTTTTTATTTGTTTCCTGTGAGAAATATTTAAAGACCAAAAAGGATTAATCATCATGTTGTCATGATGATGGCTAATTAAAATGCCATTTAATTGCCTTCAACAGGTTGGTGAAAACATTCTTATATTGCTCTTTGGAATAAATGTTTTGTTAACATTCTCACTGTTTTCAGTTCTTGACTTGGGCAATGGTATTGTAGTTTCCAGTCGTAACATATTATTACTTAGTACCAATTTCCAATAGCATTTTTTTTGTTCACTCAACTTCAGACATTTGAGTTCTACATACAAAATCTTTTGTATTGGCACAACTTAAAAGGTTTTGTTATAGAATAGTTACACCTCAGAAAACTAACAATCTTAAGTTAACTCAACTAAATATTTTTTGCATCACTGACAACTTCATTTAAGTCAGTATAACTGTTATTTACAAAAGTTGAGTAAACAAGAAAAGGCTAAAGGAAATTGGTACTAAGATTTTTTTTGTTGTACTGGCTTATTTTTTTTACAGTG
>NC_068294.1:43468544-43487376 GCF_025860055.1 Xyrauchen texanus
ACTAAAAATTATATTAACTACTGCAGCTCATGTGTATACTCTGATGCCTCAATTTATACAGTACACTGTGGTTTTTTAGGAAATACTGGCAAAAAAAATGACATGCTTTTTTTTTTATTATTACCATTCAAATATTTGCTGATGTAAGATTCAATATCTAACTTACCAGTTCATTTTAATGTAGGATACTGAGGGGCCTGAGTAGCTCAGCGAGTGAAGACACTGACTACCACCCCTAGAGTCGTGAGTTCAAATCCAGGGACCCTTCGTGGATGCTCCAGAGAATAGCGTGGGGCGGTGGGGCGCGTGGATGCTGCAGAGAATAGCGTGGGGCGGTGGGGCGCGTGGATGCTGCAGAGAATAGCATGATATGATGTTCACACTAAGGGCTTAGTAACTACTAGTTAGTTTGTAACTAAGTCAGTGCTTAATTTGGTTGCACAAGGCAAGATTTAACTAGTTTGTAAGCTCTCCGTAATGTGTAGTCGCATAATATGACGTTTGCCTGTATTGATCCAATAAACAGCCTTCAAATTTGTACACAGATGTGTTAAAAAGCTGTGAATTTCAGTTTGATCTTGTTACGGTTGATGTTCAAACCTTGTTTGCTCATGTAGCTGTCAGCTGTAATAAATTATACGTCATAAAACAAGATTTCTTGTAAATATCAATATTCAATAAGTGTATCTAAAATTAATAAGGGGTAATAAATAAATAATTACTAATACAACAGGCTGGAAAAATAGACATTTATTCATTTTAATATCTATTTCGTATGTTGAAACTTGACACCGGGTGGCGTACATGGGAAATGACACCATAAGATCGAGTTCATGCTGAAGAGGTAAGCTTTTTTTTTAAACATAACAAAGTTTTCTCTCGTAAATGAGTGCCAACATCATATATGTCGAAAGTACTGAAGCCTATCAACCAAAACAAGAACTCATTGATGTCATTAAATTAGTCAGATTTGTATTATTCCATCCGTTACTCCTGGTTGGAGGCTTCTGTAAATATTTAGTTTATACATAGCATAGACAGGCAGAGGAGAGTGGTGTCTGCCACACAAAAAAACCTGTTTACCCTGTGTTGTAACAGACAAACAAACAAAAATATTGTTCAAGATGGCTGCTGAGAGCCCTTTTATGTTAAAGTTTTGTGTTGAAGAAACCGTAAATAAATACTCACTCCAACAGTTCGCCGACTGCTTTATTACCCAAAGAAGTCAGAACTGTCACAGTAATATTAAAAAAGTACATTCCTCAATACTTCTCAGTCTAGAGAAGCTAATATTTGCCATTCCTAAGTTACCCATACTGTCTGGTGTACACTAAAAAGACAGTTGTGAGAATGCACCTTAATCATCATAAGGTGAATTTTAAATACAAATACAGGTCTGTTTGCAAGTAGGTATAACTGCAGGCCAGAGACCTTCAAATGGGGTGGGATCTCCAAAAGTGGGCGGAGTTACTCTAAAAATGTGTGGTTACTCCAAAAGGGGGTGTCCCTTCCACTCACGGTTAGGGAAAGGGGTAGGTATATCTTCTAAGATATACCCTATATCTTCAATGGCAGATTGGAGGGGCCGTCCCTTTTTTGGAGCAATACCCTTGCAGCTATACCCTTTTCTCTGTTTGTGGATCAGAAGTGGTGAAACAGAATCTTTTTGAATCAGCTAATGGCAAGAAATAACTAAACTTATCATAGAACAACATTACATATTTAGAGAATGTAAAAAGATTCCAGAAGTGTGTCAAATGTGAATTAAAATACAAATAAGAGAAAACGGGCCTACTGTGAAGTCATAACTCGCCAGACAAGGAATTCCAGCAAGTATTAAGTACATTTATCTGCCATTTGTACTTTATGACCTGTAGCTAGTTTTGTGTAAGAGACAAACATGCCTTTCATTTGCTTGAAAATAAAAGTTCTTCTGTTCAAGTGAAAGTAATATCCTGTTTTAAAATCTGTTGGTAATATTGCCTTTGGGCCATAACCTGCAGTTTCAGTGCAATACAGGTATATAAGATGTAAATTTCCTTTAAATAGTTTCAAATGCCCCAAAGGAGTCAGAAAAACAGGGGGTTTCAAATTCTGTGGATGTCTTATCATTTAAATTATCTTCAAATCCTTGTCTAAATATGGCAGGTATCTTTAAAGCAAAATGTTTTCACATTTTAAGCAAAATGTTCTCTTCTAAATATTCATCATACCTCTCATCTACTACACATTACCACAAATAATGACTCAACTTTATGATAACAATCTTTCAAATGCAGATTTGAAAAGCCTAGCATGCAACACTGCAAGTATGCTTGCTTATGTGATTTTTTTATTATGTTTTAGGTTTTATTTTCACAGTTTTAGGTTTTATTTTCACTCTCTTGCAATCTTTACTTAAGCACTTGGAGCTGTGCCCTCTTCATTTTACTGCTATGTGTAGGTGAGGTCTGAAGACACTTCACTTGAGAATGAAGCAGCACTTTAAGAATGCACTGGCTGTGGCGCAGTTTCTGCGTGTTCTGAAACTTCTGAAAGTTTCATCTTTCCAGGTGTCTATGTCTATGATAAGACTATTAACAAAATGTTTTGTAAGTCATGCATTTCATATCAATAGACTATCCAGTTGCATCCATTCTCATGGTGCACTTAATCTTTTCCAGAGTGATCATGACACATTTTAGTGTGTGAGAATGAGAGAAAGAGCTGAGCATCAGTGATACACTCATTCGTCTCTCTGTGGGCCTGGAGGATGAGGTGGATATTGCAGATCTAGAACAGACCCTCAGTTCTGCTTAATTTTGCAACACAAAAGACCTTTCCAAATTAGAGACAAATGAACAAAAAAGTTAATTTTGTAGTTCCAAAAATGTCCAGTCAATAGGAAACTCTTCATTTCCCCCATAAGAATTTGTTTCTCTGGTAACAAGGATCTGTTTTCCCCCATACACGCATGACATGAAATCAATAATTGAGGTGTGAAGTTTTTTCTTTTCCTTTTTTTAATGACTAAATGTGCTGTTGTTCTCAGAATTTATTGAACCACTCTCCGTGGTGAGCCTCCCTGGTGGGCAGCTATTTTAACTAATAGACAGCGACTAGGGCACTGCTCATCAGCTAACCAGAGAACTAAGAAGAAACATTATAAACCTAAAACGAACTGCCTGTCAGTATCTTATAGATCTAATGTAATGAAGCCGTTTTTATTTAAATATCATCCACAAAAATAAGAGGCTGATTAAGAAGTCCAGGAACACCACCAGTGAGGCCACATTCACAAGACCAAGGATACTAGCATATTTTCATGATGTGAGTTCACAAATTGCTCTCATTCTGAGGGATGATTCAGTCTCCTCCACCCTCTCAACCGCCTCTTCTGTGACTCCCGAAGGATCACACGAGGAGGCACGGCAGGGCTGCAAGGTCAAGTAGGATGAATTTGAGGTGGACCTCGTGCCAGCATACGTCCTGTGTGCCCCTCAATCTCCATGCACTGCGTCTATGCCGATACTGTCTGTGCGTGACGAGCTTCGGCCCTCTGCTGGAACGCATGGCCTCATCACATTTGGCAGTTCTGACACTGGGGATTATGTTATGTCTATGACCTCTTCCACCAGCGAGAGCGAGGAGCATGCAAACGCCACATACAAGGAGATGCTTTGTGTCGTTTCAAGGGTGACCACGTTCTGCAGATCTTCTCCGTTCTTCCCTGAACTTCATAACAAACTGACAAAATCCTGGGGCACACCCTACGGAGCGTGTCTACAGTGATTCCACTCTCCTCATTAAAGTGGACCATGGGGAAGACAAAGGTGATGCACAACTATCCCCTTTGAAAGAGGCAGGACGAGTCACATATCTACCCAGTGAGTAGCAAGTCAAGTCAACCTATATTTATAGAACACATTTAAAAACAGCAGAAGTTGGCCCAAAGTGCTTTACAAATCAATCAAATAAATATACAATGACAGAATTATATACAAACAAAAAAAAAAATAATAATAAATAATTATAAATAATTAATAATTAATAAATGGCCCGGTTTCTAGGGAGGGTAGAGTCACGTGGGGTAACCTCCTCGTGGTCGCGATTAGTGGTTCTCGCTCTCACTGGGGCACATGGTAAGTTGTGCATGGATCGCGGAGAGTAGCATGAGCCTCCAGTGCTGTGTCTCCATGGTGTCATGCACTATGAGCCACGTGATAAGATGTGCAGATTGATGGTCTCAGATGGTCGCCATCCGGATTGAGGTGAGTAACCTCACCACCACGAGGACCTAATTAGTAGTGGGAATTGGGCATTCCAAAATTGGGGAGAAAAGGGGATTATATATATATATATATATATATATATATATATATATATATATATATATATATATATACAAAATAGGCAATCATTCTCTTTCATCATGTTGTGTTCGAGATCCACCAATGAGACAAAGAGCTGGTCACTCTTTTGATAGTCGCTAAAGAAAATACCTATTAGTGATAGTTTTATGCAAATACATGTGGAGTGCACTCACAGGACACAAAGCATTTAGCCTCTCATGTTCATGAGAGGTGAAAGGAGGTGGGTGGAAAGTGCTGAGCTCTAACACCTCCCCTATGAATTTAGGGAAGCACTTAGACATAAAGGCTGGAGTAGGAGAGAAAACTTCTCCATGCCCAGGGAAAATCTTGTACAAGAAGAATGAACAGATAGGGCATACAGATCACTGATGCATCTGGCTAATGCCAGCGCCACGAGTATAGCTGTTTTGTAAGACAACAACTTTAAAAAAGCCAGCACCATGGAGAGGCCCCACTCAGGAAAAAGCTTTATATTAACTGACACAGAATGGTGAGCACCCTTCATTTATCTACGGAAGAGAGTGTGCTGCCCCACCACTGCGTCATTGAAATCAATGTGGCAAGCAGAAAAGGCTGCCAGGTAAACCTTGATGGTAGAAAAGGATTTACCTTTGTCCAAAAGGTTTAGTTGAAAGCACAGTATGTCAGTGACTGAACACTGATATGACAGATGATGTGTATTACACCATTTCTCAAACACCTGCCACTTACCTTTGTACAAAGACCTCTGGGATGAGGCCCTGGCATTTTGTATGGTGGCAACCACCTCGGGGGGAAGCCCCAATGTGTTCAGTTTGGACCTCTCATAGGCTAGGCCCATAGTGCCACCCTCTCTGGGTGAGGGTAGTATATTTCTCTGTTCTCCTGAGACAAGAGGTCCATGTACAATGGGTGCAGGCATGGCTGGTCATAAAGGAGAGGAATTATCTCCGCCAGCCACTGTGTTTTGGGCACTATGAGAATTAGTGTCAAGCTCTGCTCCCTCACTCTGGCTGAAGTAGGAAAAAACAAGCTGAGTGGGGGAAGGTATAGAGCAGCACATTGGGCCATGGTGTGACAATGCGTCTACACCGAGGGGAGCGTCCTTGTCCTTTAGCGAGAAGAATGAAGGGCAATGGATGTTTTCTTGCAAGGAGAGACTGGCAGAAGCCCGACCGAACCTCTCCCATAACATGCATACTACTTGAGGCTGGAGTCGCCAGTCTCGGTAGAGAGGGTTCCCCCTCGACAGGAGAACCACGCCCTAGTTCAAAACACCAGGGATGTGAGTTGCACGGAGTGAGTGCTGACTGCTCCATACCATCATTTTGTGGGGTAGGCAGTAAAGCTGAGGGGAATGCATCCCTCCTTGGCGATTGATGTGCGTATTGGCTCTAGTATTGTCACAGCGCACTAGGACATGATACCCCTGAAGGCGGGGCAGAAAATGTCTTAGAGCCTTCAATACAGTCATTCGGTCAGTCACGTCCCAATCACTGTCCTGCCCTCATGGGCGGGACCCCACCTGGTGAGGGAAGTGTCTGTAGATACGACTCTTCATAACATAATCGCCACTAGAGGAATACTGTGTGCATAAAACCCTGTGCTCGTGCAGTGGCGCAATGCTGATGTGCAAGTGTGGGTCACTGTAAGGTTGCGATGCAAATCGTGCAGGGGGCTGAGATGAAGAGACAAAATACATTGCATGATTGCTCTCATTCTCAAAAGCCTCAAGGGCAAAACCTGGATTGCTGATGCCATAAAGCCCTGTAGTCTGAGGCAAATGCGATACTACACAATCGCTACTTCTTTTAACTATGAGAGACAATTAATTAAAGATAGAATGCGCTCTTCTGACAGACGAGCACGCATCACAATGGAATTCAGCTCCAGTATCAGAAAAGTGACATTCAGGGATGGAGAGAAATTGCTCTTGCTCATATTTATTCTGAAACCCGGAGATGCGAGAGCATTTTTGGATATTGGATAACTGGATATGATTACGTAACCAATCATCTATATCAGGATTTTCAGCCCTGCTAGGCGTGACGGTGCTAATCCTGCTTCCAGACACGTGGGCTCAGGGTGAGACTGAACGGTGGGACTGTGAATTCATAACAAATGCTGTGATAGGAAAAACAAATACATTTTCTGTGTGGGGGATGAATGCTGATGTGGAATTAGACATCTTTCAGATTGACTGATATGAACCAATCATTCTGATGTATTGAATGTGACAGTGTTGTATGTAAACATCTTGAAATTGTTTGTGTGTGTTGTTCTTGTACGCGGCAGCAGGAAAGAACATTTTACCCCAGGGTGGGGGGATGCTGACTAGGCTGCTTATTGCGGGGTTTAGGTTAGGCAACTTTGTAGTAAAAACATTCAGAATTTGGGGCCTTGGCAGGTGGGTGTCTAGTGGGCTGTGGATTTTCTGGGAAGGCACGATTTAAAAGCCTTGTTCTCCTCCTTGTTGTCATCGCAGTGCTGCTGCATGAAGGTAACAGCTGAACCAAAAAGAGATTGTCCAGTTTCCACTGGGGCTCCCGCAATGTGCCTTTTTTCACTGTTGGGCAGACCAGAGAAATGACATCCTTGGGTCTCGAAACCCGGAGCATGGACTCAAAAACCTTGAAACCTGTAGATCAGGCAGACCGCTTGGTTTCGGAGTCAGACGGGTTGGGGGTGGGGTTTCTTGGACACGGCAGCAGCAAAGAACATTTTACCCCCGGGTGGGGGGATGCTGACCAGGCTGCTTATTGCGGGGTTTAGATTGGGCAGCTTTGTAGTAAAAAATGGTCAGAACTCGGGGCCTTGGCAGGTGGCCTTGTCCAATGCGCCTTTTTTCACTGTCAGGCAGACCAGAAAAATTCAGCCACAGTGCGTGTTCACTCTCGACAGATAGAGCCATAGCATGGTCAGATGCATGGACAGCCTGACGGGCATTACAAAGAACAAGGTCATTGACCTTGACAAAACATGGGTGAAGGGGAGCCCTTCTCCAAATGTTTACCCATATCTTCCATGAGTACAGCCTGGAAGGCTGAAAGAAGGGAGGAAACATTCAGAGCTTGAACGGTTAGAGCCGGCACTCTGTATGAGCCCTGAAAAAAGGAGGCGGAGTCCATCTTGTTAGGGAAGGTTGGATTAGGGGTGTCAAGAAAACCTCCCTGCGAGGGGTTAAGGTGTATGGCTATTGAAGGTTTGATGGTGGGGGGAGGTCACCCATACCGAGCGTGGCAATATTCTTCAACTCCAAGCCAGCGAGACCTTGCTAAAGATCAAGTGGGTCTCTCCAATAGCGCTTCATGTGCTTCGTGCATGCAGAGAGGACAGACAGGAGCTGTTTTCTCGGGCTGGGTGGTGGCCCCAACAGTTTTCCTTCAGAAACATCCTGGCAAAACGTTGTCATCTTCCCCAGAGCCGCTGGCACCCCTCATGATATAATATTGAGAGGAGACTTTAATCTCCTATAGAACTTGTCAATAGAACTTCCTAAACTGAAAACTGAACAAAAAAATTCTCTTGATTCTGAGATGACCTTGGAGGAGCTTGGCGAGGTAATTAAGGCCTTGCCTACAGGAAAGGCTCCGGGGCCAGATGGCTTTGCTGCTGAATTGTTTTATATCTTATGCTACAGAATTGGCTCCACTTTGCTAGAAATTTATACGGATTCATTAAAGAATGGAAAGCTTCCACCAACCATGACACAAGCCTGGATGAGTCTGATTCTTAACAAAGACAAAGATCCAAGCGAGTGTAAGAGTTACTGTCCAATTTCCCTGATCCAGTTAGATGTTAAAATATTGTCAAAAATGTAGGGTAAATGATTAAGTAAAGCTATGACACTTCTTATACATATAGATCAGGTGGGGTCTATTCGGGGCCGTAGCTCTTCTGAGAACATTAGGCATCTCATCAATATCATGTTGTTGGGCCTCATGTATTCAGATACAAGACAAAGGCAGGCTAACACAGTCGTAAAGCCTGACTGAGGCCCACAAAAACAAAGTCATAAATCTTGCTGATAAAAACCGCACCAAAATCAAACAAAGGGAGTGCAAAACCGACTACAAATCCCAAGAAGCCTTGCTCACTTTACAACTGTGTGAAATTCCAAAGGATCGAACTCCTATTGGATGAGACACTCAACAGAACGCACCTCAACTATGATGTCATCAGGAGTAGAAATACCTCATTGTTCTGTACCTTGTTTCCAGTGACTTTGCGTGTCGTACGTAGACGTAGCTCATCGCTGCTCTCAGGTGTCGCCTCGTTGCACAAGGAAGTAACGTGCAACTTGAAACTGCGGCCATACAATCTCTATCTCGCTGGACGAGTTGGGATTCCTCTGTGTTCCACCGAACACTGTAACGGATCCAAAGAAGACGTTCACCGCGTCTCTGAGTGATAAACTATCAGTTGCCTTCTCTCCCACGATCGTGAAACCGGCTTCAGCGCCGCCACTTTATTCTCTTTCTCTGTCGTACTAACCACACACACACACACACGTGCGCGGGACCCCTCATAACATTTGCTAGGAGATAACTTGGTGATAAAGCTCAGATTTGTCCCCAAGTTATCGTGCAAGCGGAGACACGCTGTAAACGGGCAGACGCCATTAAACGGCTTCTCTCCACCCACATTCGCGTCCATACTCTCTGGCCGGAAATCTCAGGTGATGTACCCTCCACGAGAGTCACGTCCGCCATTTATGCCATAAACTGAAATATGCAGTTATTCTAGGTTTATCATTCCCTTTCCCCCCACAATTTCAAGTTGGTAAAAAAAACATTTAAATTTAACTCTGTAGCTTCCCACAGGTTACAAATGTGACCAAAAACAAAGTGCATACATTAACTAAAACATTTGTTAGAAAAGGCATGTAGTTTGTTTCACTGGGGTATCCAGGGAATACAATAAATGTCTTCACTTAGCTGGGAAAAAATTTGATTAAATGGCTGGCGATCGGTATTGTTTGAATTAACTATGTTATTAACATTCAATTCTTATTTAATTGTTACAAACTATTCATCATAAGAAGGGTCTACTACTTCTGCTTTGATATTTAGCAAATGTTTAACCATAGAAATGTTACTGCCCAAGTAAGTTCTTAATTTATGGCAACATATCAAAATATCAAAGCGTGAGTTATGAAAATGAAACGTTATAAAGACGCACGTACCTAGAGCTCGAAGCCATTTGTTTTGAGAATAATGGCTGGCTGATGAAGTTATTGGCTGGCTAGCCGGCTCAGCCAAAACCTAAATGGCTGCTGCAGCCGCCAAACTTTTCATAGCTGCAAATGGCTGAAGCTGCCACTCCATGTCTACAGATGTCTATGTTATACTGATTTACTAGATCTCAATATTTCCAAGCAATGCATGGCTTACAATATATTTCTACAAAATGCAATACAATGTAATAAAGAAAACACCAAATTTTACTTTCACAATGTATGTACATATTTATTTTGTAGTCTGTATGCTACTAAACATTTTCAAATAGCCTACAATGCGTTGTGTTTAGGCTAAATGTATGTAGGCTAAGTTGTATACAATAACTTGGCATTATCATGGATGAAGCTTATCATATTACACCTTGATTAAGAACACAAACTTTTGTTGAATTTTATGAGAAATCTACAGACGCAAACAGACGAAGTGTAGTAAAATAAAGACCTAAATGTGTATTTCTGACTTCTTTTCACCACAAGTCTGAAAGAAGACATGTTATTGAAGACAAATATCCAAAAATCTCAAAATTGACCAGTAAAAAGAAAACGATGTTTTTGCCTGCCGTGTCTCGCCTTAATATAAACACACACTGTTATCAGTATTATTTTGGACAAAGTTTTGCACATTTCAATTCAATGTACACTGAAGCATGCATCGTGAATTAGCAATGTGGAAACGGTGGTTTGTTACTGCAGTAATATCACGTTCAGTGCTATAAATCTCTCCGTTCCAGAATATTTGGTTCATAACATCAATCTTTGATTCAGGTGTTTGTGCAACTGTGCCCTGAAGATTTAACAAAAGTCTGGGTAGGCCTAAGTTAAAAAAAAAAAAGGAAGTAGGAATTAGGAAAGTATGTGAGAAGTGAGATCAAAATTACCTTGCTTGCTTCTTTCCGCCATTTCACCTCAGTGCGAGAAAAAAATGCATCACTTCTTCTGTACGGAAAACGAGCAATTTTAATTGGTCGTCAATTCACTGTGAGTCTGTGTATCGTAGCAATGAGCACAAGACTGTGCTGTTATGAACATAGACATGTCTATGGTTATGAATCCAGTGGGAAAATAGATCTCGTGTATTGTTTATATATTTCGTGTGTGTAGGTCTCTATGTGATAGAATTATTATTTGATGCAAATACTTCTAGCCGGCTCAGCCAAACTTTATCAGATGGCTGCTCAATTCAATAGTATCCAGCTGCAGACCCGCAGCACCACCAGTTTCAGAACCCCAGTTTCAGAACCCCAGCGCCAGAACCTGAAGTGAGGGACGGAGCTTACGTTCTAAACCGAGTAGCGCCACCTAACGTTTTGGAGCGTAGTTTGCTTTTATTACAAACGAAACATCATACTTTATACGTATGTTATAATGATACATTAAGGTACAGTACAATAAGCATTTTAAAACATTGATCTTGTGTAATATAACTGTATATAGTTATTCGTTTCATTGTATTATGAGAGTTACTTCCTGATCATGATGGTGAAAAATAATGCTTGAAACTTATGGGCATTTTATATAAAATATACTTTATTTCACAAGAACATGTGCAGCATGCATTTTTCTTTATGTAAAATAAAACATGTCAAAAAAATAAAAAAGAGAGAAAATTCAGCATCATTTTAAAAGAAACAATAAAAATACAACAAATGACCAATTCACCCCTAGGCCCATTTTATCATGACAATCCTGTATAAATTAAACTTAAAATGTATCAAATGAGGAATTCACTCTCAGGCCCATTTTGTCCTTACATTCTTGCAAAAATAACTCCATGTCATCCCTGAACACAAAATGAAATAGAAAGGGCTCTCTGGAAGCTTCTGACTGTTCCAGGAGATTGTTGCGGGCCTTTTCCTTGTCGTCTTCATTCATTCGAATGAAAAGAGGCTCTTCCACTGGACCCCTGAGCAGATGGCTGTTGGAATGGAGCCATTTCACAGCTTCTTTCATGTGCCGGATTATTGGGAGCTCCTTCATTACAGAATATTAAAGGAAAATGTGACTTTATAAACGTGACATATAAATGTATTTTATGTTAAGAGATTATATATATATATATATACACACACCGCCTCACTGCTGCTAAGCGTAGCTTGTTCTTCACATGGAAGGGACTCTTGTAGGGTTTCTGCACTGGAATATATATATCTTGGTTAATTTAAAATTGATCAGAAAAGGGTGCAAATGTAACGGTGGGCTGGAGTAAATGTCCAGTATCTACCTTTCAGAGAAAACCCCAAAGTTCTCCAGAAGAATAAGAGCCAACCATCTCCGTATGTTTGGAAAGTCGCACTGGAAGACAAAAATAGAGAAATCTTGATATTTCAACTGCTACAACATCATAAAGGTCAATTACTTGAACTGGTAATTACTTACAGATGTAAAATCAAAGGGTGCTCCCAAGACAAGATGTAGAGCATACTGGAAAACAGCAAAAATTAAGGAACATTATCTCTGTAAACGTCAAATTAAAAAAATTCTTCCTTGTTCCGTATTTAACAACTTAAAAAAATTAAAATAAAAACACCACCACACCAATCATTGGTTTAATTATATCAAAACAATGTCTCACCATCAACATGAAGACTCCACAGTCTACACCACCAATCTGTTGGGGGATATCCTCAAAAAAAAAAAAGCATGAGTTTATTAAGGGTTTGACACTTCAGCAGTCCCAACTTTAGCAGACTTCTTTATAACCAACCTTGTTTTTCAGTAGCACCCATGTGCCAGGTGCAATTTTTGTCATCTTACTGCAACAAAAATACAAAAATAATAAAACAGATTTGTTAATATGAAGTTACATTGTGCAGCACACAGTTTGAAGCTCTGAATCCATGCAAAAACACAGTCAACAGTATTTGGGTCTTTCTTGTAAAAATTGTCACAGCATGCAAAATCAGAACATCATGCAAGTAACCATTAAGCAAGTTTATTAAACTCTTGAACGGCAAAACTTGAACACACACATTGAAGTTTTCACCACATGATGTCAAAAACGTTAGACAACGTTACACAACTCACCATGCTCTCCGCCATGCTTGTCTCATTGTCAATAACTCCGCCCCTCACTTCAGGTTCTGGCGCTGGGGTTCTGAAACTGGTGGTGCTGCGGGTCTGCAGCTGGATATATCTCGTTCAATTTGGCTTTCGAAATTATTGGCTGGCGGCGGCTGAAATTCTAAATGGCGCAAATGGCGGTGCCTGGCGGCGGCTTCGGGGTCTACACGTACCTCTTCTGTGATGTAATCTCCCTTTGAGTTGTCCCAGGCTCCAGTGAACATTTAGTCCAACAGTGTGCACACTTACAGAAATTCTCATATTTACTTAAAAAAGAATGATTATTTATGTCAACATTCCACTAAATTATGTGATATGATCCACTGACATG
This sequence comes from Xyrauchen texanus, assembly GCF_025860055.1. Taxonomy (NCBI): domain Eukaryota; kingdom Metazoa; phylum Chordata; class Actinopteri; order Cypriniformes; family Catostomidae; genus Xyrauchen; species Xyrauchen texanus. The sequence goes on from NC_068294.1 coordinate 43,481,506, forward strand.
TTGTAATTCTTTCATAAATTGATTTCCAAGCCTCCACAAAGCTAGAAGGCACATAAGTTCATTTCTCTGTCGAAATATGGTCAAGATAAAGAGGAAGTTATGACATCATGCATACCTCTGTGCCCACATGACAAGGACTTCCCCATAACATGCCATTACCATAACCTTATTCACAGGCCTTACTGTTATGGTTATTGGTTTACAAACATAATTTTTCGCCTCACCGTTGTTTTATTTGGAATAATATAACTATTACTTTCAGAAATAAATCATTATTTTTTGAGAGATGATATTTAAATAATATCTATATTGTTAATCAGTTGATAGATGACAATGGTCAGTTTTATTCTTTTTCAGAATTCTCCAGTAAATTTGATTTTGGGGTGTCATTAAAAGAGTATAATATTGTAGTCAACGCTATTCCTAGTGGTATAAAAATTATTCTGAAAGGAGAGCGAACCAATCCTATTTCTCTGAATAACACTTCTATTTCAATAGAAGGAATTCTTATTACTGATGAAAAATTCAATAACCACTTTTTTTCGCAGTCATATCAGCAGAAAATCTATTCCAGCATCTTCCTTTCAATGGATGATGTTATAAAGTGTTAATTGGAATTTGGTCTGGTCTCTTCAACCATAAATATTTATTAGGAATACGATAAAAGAAGTCACATTTAAAATATTACATAGATGCTACCCTTGTAATAGCAGACTCCATAAGTATATTCAAAATATTGAGAAGAATTGCACTTTCTGTGACATAGAAGAGACATCTTCTCAGAAGTTCATCTTTTTAGTGAATGACTTTGTGTTAAATCCTTTTGGAACGAGCTTTGGAAATATCTCTCAGAAAAAACAAATGTCAAAATATGTATTAACACTTATAATATTATTTTTCTTTATAACAACGCAAATTCCTGTATCCAGTACATTTTTATTCTCTTTATTATACTCTTTTTTTTATATATATACTCAATTGCAAATTTTTGGGTAAGAATCCGCTATTGTCACTTTTTCTGGTATACTATAACTTCTATGTTTTGTCTTTGATGGGCATAAAAACTAAAAATCCTTGAATAGTCAAAAAATGCTTTCATTGTTTAACCTAATATAGATTTTTTTTTTTCCCTTTCTGGCTTTTGGTTTTTTATTTGATCATTATTATATTTATGATGTGTTTTTTTATTTTTTTTTACTGTTCATGTTGTTCTGTACTTGTTGACACACTTTCATGCAAGACGTTTGGCAAGAAAACAAACAAACACAAACAAACAAACAAACAAACAAAAAAGACCTTATTCATGCTAGCGCCATTTTTATTGGAAATGACAAGGAGGCTGTGAGGGATAGACTTACCATGTTTTCAATGGCACGAATGGTAAAAAGCTGTAAAAATTTCCTAGACCACAAATTATTTTCCACAACTCTTGTTGTCTGGAGTTCTTTGTAATCTAAATGCTCTTGGACAGATATTTTTATTATTATTTATGTTTTGTCCGCGGATTGATACAAAAAAGACTTTAAACTTCAGTACAGCCCACTGAAGGGACTGTAAGTCTATCCCACACAGCCTCGTTGTCATTCCCATTAAAAATCAAATATGGCGCTAGTGTGAATAAAGAAATTATGTATCAAGTGCAAACGAAACCAGTTGACGGCTGATCATTTTTCAATAAATGTGAGCTGTTCTAACAAATTTTTTTCATGACTTTTATTGATTTTTAGTTTTTAACAACAAACTTCTCAAACTTCAAAGTGTTTCCTTTCAAAAGAGACCAAAATTATGCCTGTAATACAATGTGGGGATGAACTACGGCCAATTTATTTTGAGTATGTCCTTTAAGGCTTGTGCTAGAAAAAGGGGGCACAGATGAATAGGTTTAACCAAAGGCAACAAATAATGTTTGTCCTGTAGCAGTCCCTTTATACATTTATTCACATTTCTGACAGTATAATTTTCCCTCTGGCTGATTCATCCTCTGAAATGCAACAATGAATCAATTCAGTAGTTCTTAGTGTTAATGAGATGTATGACAGTCAGTAGCATCAACCAAAAATGCATTTCCAGATAATGTTACACATCTGTTTCTGGAAGGGAAGTCCATTGCTCCATATCCATCACAATCATCTCAGTTCCCTCACTAGATGAATCGACTGTAACAAAGAATTTAAGAAATGGTCTCAATATAACACAATTGCAAAATCTGACTTGAGAAGACCCTTGGTAGAAGCTCAATAACCATATTCTGTAAGTCTGTTCACACATGAACTTCAGTACCTCCACATCTATGACGCTCTCTCCTTCTATCTCGATCCCATTTACATTGGAAACCTAGAGACAAAGCTACCAGCAAGAATACAACCACACAAAGAGCCGTGCTGAACATCCACATGGCCTCTGACAACCGTCCCACTTCTGCACTTGACCTAAAACCAACTGACCAAAAAGAAATGAACAGACTCAGTTACATTGTCTTCTTCCAAAACTATATCCAGATCATTTGCCCCTTAAAGATTTTGAGTTAGTGTATGGGTGCAATTCTGATCCAGATGGATTAAACCTCAAGCTGCAAGGTGTCATTAGAATCAAGCTGTAAAAACTGAATTGCTCAAGTTATACAGGGCATTCACTTGTTTTGCATATTATCTGCATGGTGTATGCAAAAATGGCCATGACTATACAGTAACTGTAACTGCATAAAGACACTCACAGTTTGTTGCTGCTAAAGTTTTCAGTGATGCAAGATATGACATGCATACCATACTGTTTTTTTGCAAATATTTTGAAAATAATTTAAAGCTGACAAAAATTAGGACAGAATTTTAATTTTTGGCTGAACCATGCCTTTAAATTAACCTGGTTCCATTTATTATTTTATCCTTACCTCCTACATTGAGGCAGACGGTGCAGATCGGATGACTGCTATCTTGCCCATCAAGCTTCAGATGAAAACTGTAATTATGTGTGTCTGATAAATGTATATCTTGTAACTCCACGGAGAAGTCTCCAGTCTTTGGGGCCAAAGATGACACTGTGGTCCGGATACTGTGGGAAACATTTTGCATTTCCATCTGGCCCTCTGTCCAGACTGAGGAGTGTATTACATCCATCCCTTTTTTCCATTCATATGAGATGTGCAGGGAGGTCAAATTTTTCACCCCATTATAGACACAAGGAAGGAGGGCATTCTCCCCAATCACTCCTACTATGCATTCATCCGCTAGATGGTAATAGATAAACAGTGATTGTTAAATATAATGTATACAATGTACAATCTAATGTATCTATACAGAAAGAGGTGTAGAGTAAATTGAGCTGGAGCTTTTTCAAATATATTATTCCCATGAGACTTACCTTGTAATAAGACGAGGCTTGTGACACTAAGCAGCAAAGCACTGAACCAGGTCTCTGTCATCGCTTAAAGGTAGTCATTCATGCCTCAAAAGTCTCAAAGCAGACCTCAGATAAGCAGACAATATGCTGTCATATTTAATTAATTATTAAAAACACCTAGGAGCCATGCCCAAAACCAATACAGCATGTAATCTGCATGCATAGGCTTATTTTTGTAGTCTCTTTTCGCTAGTGCGAGTAGTCAAATAAATGTTAAACTTCCTGGTGATGTTAATAGATTCATATCAGGTAGCGTGTCAGGAAACTTTCAATAAACAGTCTAACTAAACCGTCTAAAAATAAATCACAAGTTCCAACAATCTACTTTCTGAGTGTTCTGTTTCCATGTTGCCTGCCAAGTGCAGTTTTGAATAATTTTGTTTCTTTTCATGCATATTGTCAGAACAAGTTTGACAACATGCCATACTAGACCTTCCCAAAACTGTCATGCACCACATGCAGTATACAGTATATTAATCCATTTAAATGTCTCATATTTTTACAACCTACAAGACTCAGAACCTCCATGTCTCAGAAATTATGTAGAATACATTGACTTTACAGTGCTGTATTTTCTGTCTAGGATTGAGAGTCTGCCCTATAGTGGTGGCAGAAGATCAGTTTTAACTGCTCAACATGAACATGAAATTTGTAATATTTTAAGTGCTGTAACTGTAATTGTATTGCACTATTTTCCCACCGTCTGTGTTTGCTAATTCACTGTCCTGATTTTATTTTTATCTATCAACATGATTGGCTAGGACGAGTCTTGTGACTCCCGTCAAATCAAATCACACGTAAAAAACTTGAACGGCAGCTGCAGATCTGGCGCCAACTGTGGAGAATGCCTCAAACACAGTTTAAAGCTGAATATAACTGGCCGCACATGAAAGGACATTTCATGTGAGTTTATCTTGCTCGAGCCAGATATCAGCATTAATCCTGCCTCTAATTGGAAGAAACATTGAGGTAAAGTTCATATTTCTCAATACTAGATTTTGTGTGTCTATAATGAAGGCTGTAATTTAACTATCTCTCACTGAGATTATTGGCTGATGTGAGAGATTAATGCAATGTTATCAATAGGGCTGGGCAATAAAATTATCTAGGTGTTTATTTCCTGATATCTGTCATGGCGTGCTGTTTGATTGACAGGCGGATTTCATGCCTAACGGTCAAATACACTACATAATTCCGCCAGTGCCCATCTTGGTGAGGATTTAATGTAAACGCAGTCGTTTATGTCTAAAGTGAATTCATGCAGTGGTACAAAAAGTGTTTTTGCATCATTGTCGGACTTGAAGTGTACATGAAACCGAATTGAGCACTGTCTAGTAGGCTATGTCATATGCTATTAATCAAACAATGATAACAAGGAAATGAGAAAACCACTCACTACTTTTTTCTCCAAATAACTTGAGTAGCTTTAAAAGTACTAATATAATAGAATAAAACAGGGATATTTTTAATAATAATATTTTTTAATAATATTGACCGTTTTTTTATAATACCGACCCCTGATGTAGAGAGTGTGTTAATTGGTATAATAAATTACCAGGAAAGTATAGATAATGTGTAATTATGCTTAGCCTTTATAAAGATAGAAAAGTTTCAACATTTGCAGAGCAACACTTCAGGCAGAATATTCCACCAGTCACAAACTTCAGAAAATTGTGCATCATGCATGAGAATGTGAACACAACTATTTCAAGGCTTAAAAGATACCAGAACTAAATCAATGTTGAACATGGTATCTCAAAAAGAGGACAATGTGGCCCCCCATGTGCTAATTAAAGAAATAATACACACAAAAATGAAAAATCTTTTATCATTTACTTACCCTCACGCCATCTGTCTTTGACTTTCTTTCTTCAGAAAACAAATTAAGATTTTTAGAAGAATATTTCAGCTCTATAGGTCCATTCGATGTAAATGAAGGGGTGCCAAAATTTTGACACTCCAAAAAGCTCATAAAAGTAATACATACAACTCCAGTGGTTTAATCCATGACTTCAAAAATGATATGACAGGTGTGGGTGAGAAACAGATCAATATTTAAGTCCTTCTTTGCTAGAAATTTTTCTCTCTGCCCAGTAGGTGGCGATACGCGTGAAGAATGTGAATCACCAAAACACAAGAAGAAAGTGAAAGTTAAAGTGAAGACTGACTGAGCAGCAGTATTAATAGTAAAAAGGACTTCAATACTGATCTGTTTCTCACCACATCTATCATATCACTTCTGAAGACATGGATTAAACCACTGGAGGCACATGGATTAGACTACTTTTATGCTGATTTATGTGATTTTTGGAGCTTCAATATTTTAGCACTGATTCACTTCCATTGTATGGACCAAAAGAGCTGAAATATACTTCTAAAAATCTTAATTTGTGTTCTTCAGAAGAAAGTCATTGTAATTTTTGGGTGAATTATTCCTTTTTTAAGCATGATGTAGCCCAATTACCAAACAACTTT
>NC_068294.1:43487876-43492876 GCF_025860055.1 Xyrauchen texanus
TGAATGTTTTGAAGCCTTATTTTGATATTTTAAGTAACATAAATACAGAATTTATGGTTATCTCTGACAATTATAGATTCTAAGCTTTCAAATGATACCTCATATGCCTGACTTACATATACGTAGACTTTTTAAGTAAAAACATTTTTCAAGATATAGCACCCCAATGGGCCTATTGGTGGGTCTTTAGATTTTAAGGGTATATTTTGGGATATATTCAATATTAAGAATACATTTATTGAAAAGATGTTTACTGTATACCTTGCTTGTTTTTATTTCTATACTGATAATTCCCCCATATGGTGGAAAAAAATGTAATTGCTTATAATCACTTATTTTGAGCGTGTTTTTCCAGACCATGTATCTTTCTTTCGTGAGAGATCTGGTAACACTGCAACTTCTTTTAGAGTCTCTTCACATTGCACACTCTTAGCACAAAGTACTGCCATTGCAAAGCAGGCAGCAGAACGCTGGAACCAGAACAAAAAAATTACGTTTCTGCTCAGAATGAACTGAAAAACATTTTGTTTTTAGTGCCTGCTTCTTCCACAAATTATTCAAGGCGTTACTATTGTAAAACTGTCGTAACCATGTTTTTTTTTTTCTTGTAATATTACTATGGTTTTACTACAATTATCATACCAAAAGAACAAACGAATAGAGTAAAATGTGGTAAAATGTACCTGTGTGTAACACCTGCCGCTCTGCAGATCCGTCAGGAGAATCCCAAGCGGCTAAAGTTGCTTGATAATTTCTGTTTGATCTGCACAGTTTGCACGGCACATTTCTGTATAATATGACCCCTTTGACCCCCATTTCTCTCTCTCTATCTTCTATCTTCAGCAAGTACATTAAAAAAATCAGCTGACTCAGTAGCGTTAACTAGTTAACAGGTAGTTTGTCTGTTTGCATGCATGACTCCGCCCCCTACATCACCTCGGTTACCTGCTCCATCGTTCCTTATTCTCTCTCCCATTTCTCCCTTCTCTCCCTCCCTCTTTCTCTTTCACTAATCTATTCCAGAATATTCTGTGTTCACATGGAAAAAACATAGCAAGTGCACATATTTCTTCTGAAGCCAAGAGGGAAAAAAGAGAGAGAGAAAGAGGGGGAAGAAGAAATGAGAGAAAGAAAAGGAGGGGTAAATAGTTTATTCAGTCTGGGCACGGAGCCCTTTGTTGTGGTGGAGACCTGTCTTTTATTAGCAGCCTGTGCTGTCTTCAAAGCCTGGAAAGACACACGACAAGCCAAGAGTGAAGGAATACACAACACCACAAAAGAGAAGGCTTAAACAAGCTCTATTTGAGAGTACTAGTCACATAAACTGGCGTTTAACTGGGGGACACATTACAAACTGGTACAGACACTGCTAGAGAGTTGCAGGTGGTTTGGACTGAAAGAAAAACTACTACCATTCAAATCATGAGATCAAGTATCTGTGCAGTGTGTGTGTGTGTGTGTGTGTGTGTGTGTGTGTGTGTGTGTGTGTGTGTGTGTGTGTGTGTGTGTGTGTGTGTGTGTGTGTGTGTAAATCAAAGCGCTCTGCTTCCAATAAAGACTTCCAATTAGCAAATTGGCAGTAAGGGATGACATCACCATCACAGCTGCACCCCGAAAAACATACTGTGTGTGTGTGTGTGTGTGTGTGTGTGTAAGACTAAAAATAAAAGGCACAAAATACAACTGAACATGCAATTGGGTTCTGAAAGTCAACATAAAAATAACCCATGCAACCCATTTTTCTTTCTGTCGTATGATGGATGCTATCATGGTTGGACTTGATCTTATCCATTGGTAATTGATTGGATGGTTAAAAAAAAAAAAGTTGACATTTCATACCAGAATAGCTGTCAGTGCTGAATGTGCAGAGACTGTGGCGACATTTTTGCAACATGATATTACATGGTTCGTTACACGAATCGCGGCAGTTTTGAGGTGAAATATCCACTATGTGGCGCCAAACGTGAGTTATAAATCAGCAAAACTAACCTTCCTACCCTAAACCTTAAACTTAAACCTAAACGACAATCTCAGAAAAGAACATTTGAGATAAAAAACACAACCACGCCATTTTGTGGTGCTCCTTTGACACTTTCGGGTTGCTCTTCAAGACTCATACCCTGGTCTTTTGCATCACAAGTGCATTGCGCTTTCAGTTGAGCTAGCGCACAATTTGATCACATAATAAAAATAGTTGGTTATATAATGCAAACGTTAAAATGAGTCATGCGCTATAGTTAAAGTGCTTAGATGTCATAAGATAGCACTGTGTGAGAAACAGTGTGAAAAGTAAGTGTTTATGAACTGATAATCTGTAGTTTTACTCGTAATTTGTGTAATAGTGAATAAAAGTAATTGTTGTTGTAGTGCCTCTAGTGTTCATTTCACAAGGAAACGAGTCATGCAAAAATCATTTTGCAAACATTTAGGTATAGTGACGTGATTTTATGAAAATGAAGGTCAAGCAACCTCCAGAGCATCAACAATAACCCCAATGTTAATGCTTCTTTTTCAAACCTATTGGCATTTGCTATTATTGCCGTAACCTGAAAAAAAAAAGTTTAAATCCCTGTATACATAAGTCAGGCATATGAGGTATCATTTGAAAGCTTACCGGTAATACCACAGTTCAAAAGATTTACAAAAGAATCACAAAGTGAAATATGCAAATGTCTCTTTTATGCTAAAAGAGTGGTGGTGGTGTAGTAGTCTAAGCACCATAACTGGTAATTTGGTAATCAGAAGGTTGCTGGTTCTATCCCCACAGCCACCACCATTGTGTCCTTGAGTAAGGCACTTAATTCCAGGTTGACCCGGGGGGATTGTCCCTGTAATAAGTGCACTGTAAGTCACTTTGGATAAAAGCATCTGCCAAATGCATAAATGTAAAATGTAAATGTATGCTCCTATAACTGCTGCTGTCAGCCCCAAATAAACATAAACTTTATATCTGCTTTTATCTTTACCATTTTTAAAAATGGGCCATTTTTTACATGGCTGAATAATCTAATGTTACATCTTAGATGTCCAGAACAAAATAAGCCATCCGGCAGGAAAAGTATACTAAACAAATCATCAGAAATTAGACTATTAATGATAATGATAATGTTACACATCAAAGGGGAGGATCTCAGCTTTCTAATGACACCTAAATTGAGTTTATAGTCCACTCAGAGGCCGAGATATTCAATGAAATATCAGGGGTGTTGCGTGAACTGAAAATTAGACTGAATGTCTATGGATGGGCACATCTGCGAGGGCTAAAATGCTTTAGAGTGCCACCTACATTTCATATCAGCATTTTGTGATGGAATAAAAATTTCTAGTGCTTTCTGCCATCTAGTGGAATAAAATGAGACTTCTCAAAATGAGATAGAGTGAACAGAACCAGAATTACATGCTTATAAATTTAGGACAACAACACTATACACTGACAAATCATGCACCGTATACCTAGGAATGTGCATTAATCATGTCAATATATGTAGCAAAAGACCAACACAGTGTCAAAACGCTGCGTTTTTCTCTAATGTGTCTCAACTTTCTGTGACTGTACTGGCACAAGCAAAGAGAAAAATAGCACAGTTTTCATCAAACGTCAGTTATTCTAATAAATACTATCATCTGCTCTCACCGTACACAAGAGCCAAACCAGCAGCATGGAGCTCTCTCAAAACCAACTGTGTGTGTGAGTGTGTGTGTGTGTGTGTGTGTGTGTGTGTTGGATGTTGGGTGTGAATAGATTTTCCCACTTTTTTGATCATTCAAGCAGGAAAATTTTGGTCATAAACAACATGCAGCTTTGAGAACTGACAAGTGCACAGCCAAAGAACACTGTTAAAGAGCTCTGTCCAGCTGACAACACACACACACACACAAATACAACATCCATAGTATGTATGCAACTCTCACTCAGTGTTCACCCATATTAACCTTGTGTGTACACGTGTGGACGTTGTATTTTGGATTTGCTATATGCAACGCATAATTTTATTTAATTTAAACTGACTGATCTGTTCAGGAGACTCTGGGCTATCAGTAAAGGGTTAAACTTAATGTGACAAAACAACATGGCGCTGACCACAGCGGAGTTTATCTTTGGGAGAAACATCAACAAAACTACATCTGGTAAGAAACCTCATTACGTTTTTACACTGAGACCTGTTTGACTCAAAAGATTAGAGTCTGTAGTTTCATCCGATATGTCATTTTTTAAATTTGAGTGATGTTTCGTGAAATGGCACGCTGTTAAACGCAATTACCACGTATGTGGACTGTTTCAGTGAAGATATCCTAAGTTCACTGTTTCTCATTGAAAATTAATGGATGCATCCAAAAGCTGGAAAATGTGTCTTTCAGAGGCTTTATATGGAGTTATGATGAACATAAGGTGCATTTCAAACTGTTCTGAGGCCATTGCAGACAGACAGCACACTGGAGGTTAAGTCATTCACTAAATAGGGAGCATCCTATAGCTCTCTATAACTGTTCTGAGACCAGTGCAGACAGACAGCACACTGGAGGTTTAGTCGTTCACTAAATAGGGAGCAAGGGAGCATCCTATAGCTCTCCTATAACTGTTCTGAGGCCATTGCAGACAGACAGCACACTGGAGGTTGTCATTCACTAAATAGGGAGCAAGGGAGCATCCTATAGCTCTCTATAACTGTTCTGAGAGACAGACAGCAGACAGACAGCACACTGGAGGTTAAGTCATTCACAAAATAGGGAGCAAGGGAGCATCCTATAGCTCTCCTATAACTGTTCTGAGACCAGTGCAGACAGACAGCACACTGGAGGTTAAGTCGTGCACTAAATAGGGAGCAAGGGAGCATCCTATAGCTCTCTATAACTGTTCTGAGACCAGTGCAGACAGACAGCACACTGGAGGTTAAGTAATGCACTAAATAGGGAGCAAGGGAGCATCCTATAGCTCTCCTATAACTGTTCTGAGACCAGTGCAGACAGACAGCACACTGGAGGTTAAGTCATTCACTAAA
>NC_068294.1:43497876-43500376 GCF_025860055.1 Xyrauchen texanus
ACATCGTCATCATCTGCCTGTCATTGCCAGCATCGTTACAGAATACCTGACCGCAAAATGAACCCAGCAGTTCAGCTTCTTCATTTATGTCAGGGGATTCGTCCTCTGGAGAAATATGTAGAGGACTTCTGCTCTCTGGCCTGAAGGGTCGACATTAATGAGATTGCCCTCAAGGACTGTTTCTGTTTTGGGCTGAATGAGCTGGTCTACTCCCTGACGCCTGACGGTTGCTGTACCTACAGCCTGACTCAGTAAATCCACCTTGCCCTACTGATAAGTGATTCACCGTTCACTGTGGGGGAGGTGGATAACGAGCCACAGTCCCACGTCATGGCCACCGAGCCAGAATCCCACGTCATGGCCAACGAGCCAGCGTCCCACATCATGGCTCACGAGCCAGGGTCCCATGTTATGGTGGTCAACGAGCCAGGGCCCCATGTCATGGTCGCCGAGCTTGTGCCACCTTCTACCCCAAATCCTAACCCATGTCATGTCAGAGCCACACCTGAGTCTGCTCCAAGCCATGTCAGAGCAACACCTGAGTCTGCTTCATGCCATGTCATAGCAATGCCTCGGCCTGCTCCATGCCATGTCACAGTCACGCCAGAGTCTATGCCATGTCACAGGCACGCCTGAGTCTTCTCCATGCCATGTCACAGCCATGCCGGAGTCTCCTCCATGCCATTTCACAGCCATGCATGAGTATACTCCATGCCATGTCATAGCCACGCCCCAGCCTGTTCCATGCCATGTCACAGCCACGCCCCAGCCTGTTCCATGCCATGTCACAGCCACGCCTCAGCCTGCTCCATGCCATGTCACAGCAACGCCTCAGCCTGCTTCATGCCATGTCACAGCCATGCCATGTCACAGCCACGCCCCAGCCTGCTCCATGCCATGTCACAGCCACGCCTCAGCCTGCTCCATGCTATGTCACAGCCATGCCATGTCACAGCCACGCCCCAGCCTGCTCCATGCCATGTCACAGCCACGCCTCAGCCTGCTCCATGCTATGTCACAGCCATGCCATGTCACAGCCACGCCCCAGCCTGCTTCATGCCATGTCACAGCCATGCCATGTCACAGCCACGCCCCAGCCTGCTTCATGCCATGTCACAGCCATGCCATGTCACAGCCACGCCCCAGCCTGCTTCATGCCATGTCACAGCCATGCCATGTCACAGCAACGCCTCAGCCTGCTTCATGCCATGTCACAGCCATGCCATGTCACAGCCACGCCCCAGCCTGCTCCATGCCATGTCACAGCCACGCCCCAGCCTGCTCCATGCCATGTCACAGCCATGCCATGTCACAGCCACGCCCCAGCCTGCTTCATGCCATGTCACAGCCATGCCATGTCACAGCCACGCCTCAGCCTGCTCCATGCCATGTCACAGCCACGCCCCAGCCTGCTTCATGCCATGTCACAGCCATGCCATGTCACAGCCACGCCCCAGCCTGCTTCATGCCATGTCACAGCCATGCCATGTCACAGCAACGCCTCAGCCTGCTTCATGCCATGTCACAGCCATGCCATGTCACAGCCACGCCCCAGCCTGCTCCATGCCATGTCACAGCCACGCCCCAGCCTGCTCCATGCCATGTCACAGCCACGCCCCAGCCTGCTCCATGCCATGTCACAGCCACGCCCCAGCCTGCTCCATGCCATGTCACAGCCACGCCTCAGCCTGCTCCATGCCATGTCACAGCCACGCCTCAGCCTGCTCCATGCCATGTCACAGCCACGCCCCAGCCTGCTCCATGCCATGTCACAGCCACGCCCCAGCCTGCTCCGTGCCATTTCACAGCAATGCCTCAGCCTGCTCCATGCCATGTCACAGCCACGCCTCAGCTTGCAACAGGCCAGCCTCTGCCCCACGGTCCAGCACTCACGCCTGCCACAGCCAATGAGACAGTATCCACGCCTTCATGTAAATAAACTGCACCTGGGTTCTTCACTTCATCGTCAGTCTGTCATTGCCAGCATTGTTGCAATTCTTATTACCAACGATTTAAATTGTAACTGTTGTCAGGCAGGGATTTAGAAAGCAAAGGACCCTGGGCACAAAATCTTGCAGTTAAACTGAAATAGTTTGTGAAGTGTCTCGAATGTTTTCTTTCTTTTTGTCGATCTGCTCATAAGAGAAATCGCTTGCAACAACATGGTTGTTTTGCAAACTTGTCAAATAGTTCCTCATCCGTGAAGCTGAAATGTGCTTTGCACCACCTACTGTACCGGGGTAGAATTGCTTGCTGATTAGCACCACCTATTGTAAAGGCGTAAAGGTGTTAATGGCAATAATTAACCTGGCTTATAATCTAAAAGGGCCATTCTTCTGCAAATCATTTCGCATTAGGACGTCACCTTTAGTGTGCAAAGACCTTAACTGCGGAAGCTAACCAGAAAAATTGAAATCTTGTTATCATTACAAATCCTGTTTATTGTAACAGACATTTGAAGGTAACTCGATCACCCCCTTGAGTACTGTGGTTTGTTACT
>NC_068294.1:43505376-43535376 GCF_025860055.1 Xyrauchen texanus
AACTAATGCACAGATAATAATGAGTTAATGTATAACTTATGATTAACTAATGCACAGATAATAATGAGTTAATGTATGACTCACGATTAACTGATGCACAGATATTATTGAGTTAATGTATGACTCATGATTAACTAATGCACAGATAATAATGAGTTAATGTATAACTTATGATTAACTAATGCACAGATAATAATGAGTTAATGTATGACTCACGATTAACTGATGCACAGATAATAATGAGTTAATGTATGACTCATGATTAACTAATGCACAGATAATAATGAGTTAATGTATAACTCATGATTAACTAATGCACAGATAATAATGAGTTAATGTATAACTTATGATTAACTGATGCACAGATAATAATGAGTTAATGTATAACTCATGATTAATTAATGCACAGATAATATTGAGTTAATGTATAACTCATGATTAACTAATGCACAGATAATATTGAGTTAATGTATGAATCATGTACATGTATCAAGAAGAATCAGAGTAAACATTTTGCAATTTTTTGCAAACACGTGTGTGCGTGTGTGTGTGTGTGTGTGTATGTGTGTTTTGTGTTTGTTGTGTGTGTGTGTGTGATTGCTACAATGAGTTGGAAAACAACAGACGCTGTAGAGCTCCAATTGTTAATGCCCTAGTTCTGTCTGTGTGTGTGTGTGTGTGTGTGTGTGTGTGTGTGTGTGTGTGTGTGTGTGTGTGAGTGTGTTCTGCGTTGTGAGTGTGTTATCATCTCAACCTTTCATTTCTGAGTGTGTATGTTTAGCATTGTGGCTGATTTATGGTTTTATTTGACAAATGTAAAAAAAAAAGCTCTGTGTTTTTGTCTCACCAGTTCATTCTTGTGTGTGTGTGTGTGTGTGTGTGTGTGTTTTGCACTGAGGATGTTTTAGAGTCTCACCCTGTAATTTCTGTCTGTTTTTTCTGCATTGTGGATGAATAATTGATTGAATAATTTGCTGTTTTTTTTGTCTTTCCCATACATTTTCAATGATTGGTCAATTTTGGATTTATCGAATCAAGCCCAGTTTTTTGTTTTTGTTTGTTTTTTTATGTTTAGATGGCAAATGGAGGAAAAGTCACCAGTCTTGTCCTGCTCAGTTAAAGGAAACCATTTTTATTAAAAATGTATATTAGACAAAAACGACAATACCATAGGTGGGTTAATCTTTGATGAAACATTACTAAGACGAAAAGGATTTTCTTTGGAATAATGTGCACTGATGAACCTGTATTAAGTAGGTAAATGGGATCCATTTTTATGTCATGTCGACTTGGCAGCTTGTCTATAAATACACAGTGTAACAATCACCGAAATTAACTGGAGTGGTTTCAGAGCACTTGAAACAAACTGTTCCATGTCACTGGTGTCATGTTGAAGTTATCACATTTAACACTCTCTTTTTACAAGAACTGCACTACTTAAGTGGGGAGAGTAAAGCTATCCCTCACCGCCAAGACAGCTGTGATGGATTTCAAACATGAAGCAAAGTGTGCACACTCTCCGTGGATTGATCTCGGCTTGCGAGAGCCGGCACCCTGCCACCTACATCGTCGCTAATAAAAACAATATTTAATCTCTTATTCTAGCTCGCTCTGCCCTCTCTCTCCAAGCCCCTTCATCTCCTCACAGTGATATCACACACATGTCTTGCTCTAATTAATTCCTGACCCACTCCCCGCACAGCTGTCCTCGCTCGCGATACAAGTGGCTAACAGGTTCTAATTTCAAAGCGCCGCACTGCTCAAAATCCACAGCGCTATGGCACTTGACGTTTTCGCCAGGGCCCGTCATCAAAGACACTCAATAATGTGTCTCATACATTTACACATTGGGGAACGGTTTAGATTTAGCGACTTACTGATAAAAGGGGTTTCATTGCAGATAACGACTTTTTGATGAGATGTGACGTGCTTGTTCAACACCCCTTCTATCAAGCGCGGCCTTAATGAGAACCATGAGACCACGGTACGGGACTTAAATAACCAGCGATCCCACCAAACAAGACTGCGCTGGAACGTGCGCACACACAAATGCGGCTATGGCCCCCAAAAACCACAAACCTTGTTGCCACAGATCTTAATCTAGTTTAGCTACGGTCTGAGAGGTTAACAGACAGACCACAAGCTATGAAAGGCTGCAAACCACTTATGGAAGCTCAGATTTGTCCAGTTGTGGCGAAAACAATCTAGTTTTGTATCTATCAAGCACAGATCTTTAAAAAGACATGTGTGATTTCCTTGTGTGGTTTTAAAATGGGCTCTAAGCTCTTTACTGTTAACCTGCAGACCAACTTAACCGCAAAGGAGCTGTTTGCACACCAGACACACAACGATCATTACTCCAGTCGAGCTGTTAAACAGAGAGCAGCCAGTTCAAATCTTACAGCGCAGACTGTGACGATGCACTCAGATTGAGAATAGAATAGAAACCATAGTATGATCTTACTGTTTATAATTCTGCACCACTAGTGTCACTGAACATAATAGCTGAAATAGTGATCTGAACACTCCCACATCCTCCGTTGGTCAAACGCAGAAAGTCCCACTCGAAACACACTCTACTGTCGCTGTGTTTGGATAATTGTAAAGGGATTTAGACGGGCAAGGAGGTGGCGAGAACCGGCTTGACAATATAAATAATAGTTCAATGAGACACTTAAACAAAAGACGCAAACACACACATGACGGACATGTCTGTAAATGATCTCTCTCTCCCGCACCATCTTCATCAATTCCGCAGTCGGCCTATATCCCTCTCGGAGGCTTGATTAGCCTGATAAGGGACCGGGTGTGAAGAATCACGACCCGGCCCCGCCCTCCGCCCTGCCACATTCCTCCCTCGTTCTCTCAGGCTGGGGACAATGGGAGGGAAACAGAAATAATTAAAATAGGGGGGGTACTTCCTGTAACAGTGTAGTACCCCCCAAAAAACACTGTAAAATTTAAAAGAGAGGGAAAAGGCCAACGCGGAGCGGCAGTGAGAGAGAGAGAGGAGAGAGAGAGATGAAAAAAAAAACGTACTTGACGGTGCTCTGATACACCGTCGCATGGTCCTCGATCACTCCTCCACCCTCTCAGCTGGACGACAGCCGCTCCTCCCCGGGTGGACCGGAGTCAGACCCATGACCCCCGGCGGACAGAATGCCCCCCGCGTTCCCGGCGACTCGTGGGGACACTCCTCTGCCCCTGTCAGCGGCCCTACCACTCCAAGCAGTCGGGGAGTCACTTCCCTCCTCCCCTCACGGACGGCGGTCTTCTTTCGACCTCTCCACATTTCTGGGGGATGGCAGGGCACTCCTCCACCCCTGGCAGCGGCTCCATCGCTCCATGCGGTCGGGGAGTCCAGTTCCCACTCGCCTCGCTGATGGTGGCCATTCACTGCATCTGGGCGGTCGGTCTAATCCGTCCCCCGGGTGGACGGCAGTGTCGAGGACTCCGCGATGGGCATTCATCCTCCCTCCCGGGGTTCAGCACCAGTGTAAAGGGATTTAGACAGGCAAGGAGGCGGCAAGAACCGGCTTGACAATATAAATAATAGTTTAATGAGAAAGTTAACCAAAAGACGGACATGCCCGTAAACGATCTCTCTCGGCCTTTATCCCTCTCGGTGGCTTGATTAGCCTGAAAAGGGGCCCTCCGCCCTGCCACACAGATTAATCTGACTATTTTATCAAATTTATTTATAGAACAAAAAAAACAAATATTCTTGCTTTATAATAGTCAAAGTAATAAAATCACAGATGCAGTTTTTGTTCAACCAACATCACATATGAAGTTCGTCCCTCCATTGAACATAAAGGGCATCATGTTGTTCACTACTCTGATTTGTCAAGATTAGAACAGGAAAACAACAACAAAAACAACAACCCCCAAAAAACTATTCTAAAAGTAGTTGATACAACTAATGCACTATATACCAAGTCTTTTGAAGCCACCTGATCACCCCATTGGAAGTGTGCTGAGGCCCCCTAGTGGGTCCCGGCCCCCTGGTTGAGAACCACTGTTATAACACTTTCCTATTCATAGATATAGATTATAGTATAATGCATTATAACACAAGCAACATGTGTGTGTGTGTGTGTGTGTGTGTGTGTGTGTGTGTGTGTGTGTGTGTGTGTGTGTCTGTGTGTGTTTGAGTGTGTGTGTGTGTGTGTGTGTGTGTGTGTGTTTGAGTGTTTTTGTGTGCTTGTGTGTGTGTGTTTGAGTTTGTGTGAGCATGTATTTATCACTTTGTGGGGACCAAATGTCCCCATAAGGATAGTAAAACCCGAAATTTTTGACCTTGTGGGGACATTTTGTCGGTCCCCATGAGGAAAACAGCTTATAAATCATACTAAATTATGTTTTTTGAAAATGTAAAAATGCAGAAAGTTTTCTGTGAGGGTTAGGTTTAGGGGTAGGGTTAGGTTTAGGGGATAGAATATAAAGTTTGTACAGTATAAAAACCATTATGTCTATGGAAAGTCCCCATAAAACATGGAAACACAACATGTGTGTATGTGTGTGTGTGTGTGTGTGTTTGAGTGTGTGTGTCTGTGTGTGTGTGAGAGAGTGTGTGTGTCTGTGTGTGTGTGTGTGTGTGTGTCTGTGTGTGTTTGAGTGTGTGTGTGTGTGTGTGTGTGTGTGTGTGTGTGTGTGTTTGAGTGTTTTTGTGTGCTTGTGTGTGTGTGTTTGAGTTTGTGTGTGTTTGAGTGTGTTTGAGTGTGTTTGTGTGTGTGTTTGTGTGTGTGTTTGTGCGCGCACGCATGTGTTTTTATAATATATATATATATAATAATGTTATATGCAAAGTGACAAAGACAATGTCCTCTTGTAAACATCCAATATATATTTTTAAGTGGTTCTAAGACATTACGAGTTATATACTGAACATTACACATGCACAATATACATAATAACACACATTCAATGCAAATTATGAGCTATTACGAAAAACACTTGTAAAGCTACACGGTTCAAATATATCCGAAACTCTCTCTGTATGTTAAACTATCATATGTATGTTGGTCACACATGTAGCCGATCTTCTTTAGTGTAAAGAAAAGAAAAACGATTCTATAATGGACTCTATTCAATAAACTTTATTTTATTATAAATAACTTCCATTATATAAGTTTGACTTGTGATGTATTGTGTGTTACATGATTATTTTATGGCTGTTTATAAGATATTTCTTCAGTAACTTAAAGCAGGTAAAGATCATTTTGACTGTTTAAACTGGATGTTTCTTGTGTTATAATGCATCAGACTCTAACGTGTAACTATGAAAGTCTTATGATGTATTATAACTTTAGTTATAATTATTTATGGGAAGTTATAACTTATTATAAGGTGTATTATGAGACATTATGAATGCAGTATAATACGTTTATTATGCCTTTACGATGCATAATAGAAAGAGTTACGAGAACCATGTGTGATACTTAAATAATACAATAGAAATATTGGTATACAGATATTAACATTCATTGCTGAATCTACATCCAGTATTGCAACATACTCAATGTATAAATGTCAATGCGTGTGCTGTTGAAGCCATGACTTTTGGAGCAGGTAGAGAGGCCAACACACACACACACACACACACACACACACACACACACACTCACAGCTGGTCACGAGTCTTTGTCTGACTCAGACTGTTTTGAGCTGAAGTGATTGATGTTAATTGTAGAACAGAATGGAGGCATTAAACACAGAGAGATTCACAGCCAAACACGCTGCCAAGACAGACTCATTAACCCAGAGTCCTTCCTCTCTTACCAATTGCAGAGCAAGCCATCTCAAACAGAGAAAATACATGTGTGTGTGTGTGTGTGTGTGTGTGTGTGTGTGTGGACTCAGCCAAGGATCAATAGCCCAGAGCTGCAAAAGCAAAGACATGAGCAATCAATACTGCTGGTACAAGCAGAGCGTAGGGACTGAAAGAACAAGAGGAGAAAAGAAGATGGAATGAATTAAAGGGACAGAATGAGAAGAAAAATCAGCTTGACAAATCAGCTTTAAAATTTGGAGTAGGACAGCCAAGACCTCCTAGAGTTCTGCACTTAACACAGTGTTCCCATCAACCAGTGATTGCCCATGACTTTTCCGTGACCTTTCCAGTCGCTTGTTATTGTTATTGTTTGAAAGGCTGATAACCGATTAATCGGCCGATAAGTTTTCTTATATCGATTTATAGAACGCAATCTTTTCTTACTATGAATGTCACCGACATTGAGGCTACAAGAGTCTCATATGAATCAAATCCCAAAAGCAGTTTATTGTGAAACATATTCCCAGTTTGGAACAGCCAATTCCCAATGCGCTCCAAGTCGTCGTGGTGGCGTAGTGACTCGCCTCAATACGGGTGGCGGAGGACGAATCTCAGTTGCCTCTGCGTCTGAGACCGTCAATCCGCGCATCTCATCACGTGTCTTGATAAGTGCGTTACCATGGAAACATAGCGAGTGTGGAGGCTCACGCTGTTCTCCGCGGCATCCACGCACAACTCACCACATGCCCCATCGACAGCGAGTTACCCCATGTGACTCTACCCACCCTAGCAACCGGGCCAATTTGGTTGCTAAGGAGACCTGACTGGAGTCACTCACCACACGCCCCACTGAGAGTGAGAACCACATTATAGCGACCACGAGGAGGTTACCCCATGTGACTCTACCCACCCTAGCAACCGGGCCAATTTGGTTGCTAAGGAGACCTGACTGGAGTCACTCACCACACGCCCCATTGAGAGTGAGAACCACATTATAGTGACCACAAGGAGGTTACCCCATGTGACTCTACTCTCCCTAGCAACCGGGCCAATTTGGTTGCTAAGGAGACCTGACTTGAGTCACATAGCACACGCCCCATTGAGAGTGAGAACCACATTATAGCGACCACGAGGAGGTTACCCCATGTGACTCTACCCACCCTAGCAACTGGGCCAATTTGGTTGCTAAGGAGACCTGACTGGAGTCACTCACCACACGCCCCATTGAGAGCGAGAACCACATTATAGCGACCATGAGAAGGTTACCCCATGTGACTCTACCCTCTCTAGCAACCAGGCCAATTTGGTTGCTTAGTAGACCTGGCTCGAGTCACTCAGCACGCCCTGGAATAAACTCGCGACTCTAGGGGTGGTAGTCAGCGTCAATACTCGCTGAGATACCCAGAATTTAAGAAAAATGGAGGAGACAGTGAGGCACTTACAATGGAAGTGAATGGGGCACATTTTTGGAGGGTTTAAAGGCACTTACATTACTTCTTCTGTTAAAACCTGAGTATTATTTGAGCTGCAAAATCGTTTCAATCGCAATTTGAGGGATTAGCGGGTTTACGGCGTTACATCATAATGGCAACTAAGTTGTAAAATTGGCTCTAACTTTACACAGATGTAGTTAGTACAAGATTTTATCACAGATATTGTTCATGTCACGTGGATATACTCTTTAAACAGTGAGTATTTTAACGTTTACAGATTGGCCCCATTGACTTCCATTGTAAGTGTCTCACTGTTGTCTCCATATATATATATATATATATATATACACACACAGTATATATTCAATGCCAATTATGCCACAAATGCTGTCAACTGAACTTATTTTGTATTGAACCCAGAATATTCCTTTTAAATCACCATAAATATTATGTATGGTTCATTCGTCACACGGAAACGAATTGTCGGATCGAGAGCATTGCATTGTTTTATACATTATACTGCTCATTTAACCAAGTATGCATACTACTGTATATACTCCAGACGTAGTATGAGTAGTCATATGCACTATACCTCTTGAGTGTGTGTAGGGGTGTGTGTGTGTGTGTGTGTGTGTGTGTGTGTGTGTGAATGAGGGCTATGATCCTGGTGGCGCCCTCTAGTGGAAGTCTCAGAACACAAACGGAAACTGGATGTTGGAGGTGACGGACGCTGAGAAGACCGGAGGGAAACGGTCTGTAAATGTCAGATGGATTAATAATGGTCCTTATCTGCCTCTTCTTTCCTCCTCTGTCGCCCTCCCTTCCTCTCTCTTCCTCTGACAAACAACTTTCTTTCCAATGGCACATTCTTCATGAGGTGGGAGAGATTGAACATGAAGCAAACATGAATATATTCAGAGGAGAATGTCAGTGCGTGTGTGTTTGTGACTGGGTGGAGGAGACCAAAGGGATGACCTGCAAATCCAAAGCACTGACTAACTACTGATCCTCATGATGTTCCGCAGTTAATAACTGTCTGGAATCTGGGAATAACATATACTTCTATTGTTGTTATATAAAGCTGATTATAATGACTACAGACTAATCCCAACCCTCCTCTTAGAAGTTAACCTAAAAAATAATTAAATATGACGTTCCCAAAGGGAGCTTTTGTCAAATTTAGCTCACTGCTGGGGACATATCTGTCCCCAAAGTATAGCCAAGTAAACCAACACACACGCATGTTGTTTGAGCGCGCGTGCGTGCGTGCGCGCGCGTGTGTGTGTGTGTGCGCACATCTGTGTGAGAGAAAGACAGAGGAGAAGTGGGGGTTCGGATGGGTGGGTGAGTGTTGGCTTGGCTGACCGTCTGCGGTTCTGTCGCGGTGCTGAGAAATGTTCCTTTTGGATCGGACCGTGCGTTTTCATTCCTCTCTCTCTCTCTGGCTTTCAAACTAACCGCCTCTCTTCACTCTGCCCTCTTGAGTTTTACAGTTATGAAACGAAGACTCAAAATGCATCAAAAGCACTAAAGTTCTGGGGTACCCGTAGAGCGCAGCTGGCCCCCGGTTTTTCATATGGGGGGGGGGGGGGGATTGAACCAGTGGCAGCTTTTTTAACCTCTTTAAAAAATAAGAAAAGAGATGTCACCTGGAGTCTGTCGATGGCGGAGAGCATGAACGCGACGCGTCCCGGTGGGACCGGCTGTGCGTGCGCCCGCGCCTCCTTTGTTGCGCGCGGTGACATTGAGTGTGTTTTCGTTGTAGTCGGGCGGCATCACACAGAGGCTGACTAATCTCGTTGGGAGAGAGGGAGAGGGGGGTGTCTGGGGGAGGGATGGGAGGGAGGCTTGATCCGCCGCTGTTAAAATCTTGTTCTGTTTTTTTCTTGGAGTAATTTCGTGGAGCTTCAGACGAGAAAAGATCGGAGCCGCTTTTACACACCAGCTCGGTTTTGTGTTTTTCCCCAACCTTTTTTGACGCTTGTATTTGTGAATGAAAGCGGCTGAGGAAGAGGAGGAGGCGCAGGTTAAGTGGACGCTGTTTCCAGTGCACGGGTCACCTCCTTTAATGCGCAAAAACGCGTTTTCCCCTACAAACCTCTGACTTTGTGCGCCGCTCTGGAGGGAGCTGCAAACTTTTTTCTTTTAAAAAAATAAATAAAAAGCTCGGATTGCATTCTTTCCCCCTTCAAACATTTTGGAGGTGATGTCATCGGCCCGTGTTTTGGCTGCTGCAATTGCGCTCGAGCTCCAGGCAGCGGGCAGCGATTGAGTCCGGGAAATCAGGTGCAGAGAGCGGCTATCGCGGGTGTCTGCTTTCACTTTGCCACATCCTCTGAGCTGGACCACGGCGGGCTCTCATCTGCGCGTCTCCAGCGCCATGGACGCGTAAACGCCGCCGCAGGGCGCAGCAGCCATGACCGAGCCCACTCCGTGGTACCTGGTGTCCAGCTCGCAGCCGCGTCTTCATTGCTCCATCCCCGTCCAGGTGCTCTGCCTCACGCGGCGCGTCAGCACTAAAGCACCCGCACGAATCCATGTTTGCGCACTCCCGTTTCATGGATCTCATCTGTTTTAAGCCCAATCAATAAGCTCTCTGTGCCCGTGGAAGGACATTTTTGAATGTAAAGCTTCAGACTGGAAAGTTACGCTTGGACAGCCACGTAGTACTACTTGGAAATACTGGGCACGAACCCGATTTCCCTGTCTGTTGGGTTCCAGGAAGCCTTTTCGCAGCCAGAAAGTTTTTTTATATATATATTTTACGAGCTTTCACGGAAACGGCGCATAGGTGTGGGTCGGTGTTTGAACTTCACTTCACCTGTTTCCCACACTCCGGAGGATAGAGCTGCGCCCCGCCTCCTGTCCGTTACCGACCGACTGAGCGCGCACCAAGATGCAGTACAGCGGTGCCAGCGGGAGCATCCGCGGACCGTGCGTTCAAACGGATTAAACAGGGCAGACGCGAAGCTGTGACCCGGGAGAGCCATTTCTAAAGCGCGCACGGAGCCACTCGGACGCGGAGGAAGCGATGTGGGCCTTTCTCTCCACGCTGGCTGTCTTGTAAGTCATTAAGGCTTGTGAATGTCCTCATGCAAAATGAGTGTTAAAGTAATACGTAAATGATTTATTATGTTAAAAAAAAGAGTCTTGCATATATAATGATCTTATGACATCACCCCCTCTGGGTTACCATGGACACAGATATCCATCACACCCAGCTCAGGTAAGGCCCCGTCCAATGAAAACACAGATCACAGATGTGTCCAAAGGTGCGTCTGCCACTTTTAGCTATTTTCTTTTCCCTGTTGTTGTGCACACTGGCAGTCATCTTGAATTGGTTATCATTCCTTTCCCAACCTGTGGATGGGGACCGTAGGGCCTCTGATAATCTACTCTCTCAGCCCAGAATCAGTGACCCTCACCCAGACAAACGGAGGTGCTGTCTGGCCCCGCTGGAGCTCAACAAATAACCTAGTAATAACACTCAAGAACGGAACTGGCACCTTATCAGCCGTCTGGAGCTAGAGGCCATCTCCAACAGGAAACTGCCATGTAGAGACAGACGGCTTTGTCATTCTCAAGACGGTTTTAGCGCAGAATTGGCTGAGAAGCGAGACATTTGAAATCGAAGGCGTCTTATTGGAAGAGGTTTTGGGTCAGGGGTCTGTCGAAACAGAATAAGGCGGCATAGGCAGATGTGTTGCACTCCCATCTGGCTGTGAGAAACAGAAATGGCAGGTGCTCTGAAGGTTATTGGTTTGAGATGAGGTGAAGATGAGTTAGTTTTGCAATTTATCACTGTTAGTAGGGAAAATTGTCCTGGCGCACCTGTGTTTCAAGGCCGAAGAGATAGAGCACTTCCTGCATCAAACCCTCTTGCAATTGAACTCTAGACTTTGCTATTACCAGCACAAGTATTGAAACATTAGTCATCTGCCATCTTGAGGAATAACGTTTGATTTCAGCGTAGTTAAATCGCATGGGTGTAGTTACTGCGTTTTTCCTTTGTAGGTCAGTCTGGCTCTGACCGAGGAAAATCCTTCAGGCCCGGTTCAGAAGTCGGAATTTCTCCTTCCTTCCCTGTGCTGCTATATTGTTTAAACTTGGCCAGCGGTGAATATTGTGCTTGAAGGGTGTGCTGGGTGATTTGGGATACGACTCCACCTCAACTCTACACACGAACGCCTTCAGGACACATTCGGTCTCAGGTTTGATGATGTCATCAGCCTGCTTGTTTTGGCTCTCGACAATAGAGCTCAGTAGAGTAAAGCTTGCAGCTACTTTCTCTCTCTCACCCTCTTTGCCCATTCCCCCCCACCTCTCTCTCTCGCTCGCTCTCTCTCTTTCTCTGGCAGGCCGCAGGCTCATTGCGGTTTGGGAGGGATACGGAGAATCCGAGGTTGCAGCTGAAGTATTTTTTTTTTTTTGCGTTTTCTTTCCCCTAACTCTCTCTCTCCTTCAGTGAAGCACTTCTGTTTTAACAGCTGAGAGTTCTTACAGAACCCAGAGCCAGTCTCACCTGCACAGCCAGCGTTTGGCAGCCATGTGAACCGTATATGCACTGATCTGTAGCTAGCAAGCAAATCTATAGCCCTAAATCACAGTTTTGCAGCTAGCTGTGCAAATCTGCATCCTGTTAACATTGTTACACTCAAAGCAAGGTGGCCCATGCACAGTGTGTTCAAAGCCAAATGCATATTCATATCTATAGCCTGTATGCTCAAATCTACAGCTGGTATGCGTTATTACACTCCCACAACTACACATATGCAGCTTGCATGCACAGATCAACAGCATGCATGCGCTTAAGCCAACATGTGCTGATCTGCAGTCAGAAAGCATAGACTTTAGCCCTAAATCACAGATCTGCAGCTAGCATGCATTTTCTACAGTGTGTATGCACAAACTGCAGCCTGTGTGCAATCTTACACTTGTTACAATCAAAGCAAGGTGGCCCATGCAGGCTGGCTGCAGATAAGCACATTCATATCTACAGTCTGTATACACAGATCTGCAGTTAACATGCACAAATCTGCAACCAGTATGTGCTTATTTACATGCTTGTATGCACAGATCTGCAACTTGAATACAGAGACCTGCTGCTTGCATGCGTTAATCTGCAGTCTGAATGCATTGTTTCACTTGTTACACTTCCAGTAAACAACAGCCCATGCACAGTTGGTGCAGAGCCACTGCATGCAAGCTGCAGATCTGTGAATACAGGCTGTAGATAAGCACATTTGTAGCTAAAGTGTGTATGCACAAATCTGCAGCTTGGATGCATTATTATACTACCAAAACCACACATTTGCAGCTTGAATGCGCAGATCTGCAGCATGCATGCGCTTATCTACAGCCTGTATGCACAAATCTGCATGCATTTTTATTCTTGTTGTACACAACAGCCCATGCACATTGTGTGCAGAGCCACTGCATGCAGGCTGCTGATCTGCGCATGCAGGATGCAGATGCTTTATATC
This sequence comes from Xyrauchen texanus, assembly GCF_025860055.1. NCBI lineage: Eukaryota > Metazoa > Chordata > Actinopteri > Cypriniformes > Catostomidae > Xyrauchen > Xyrauchen texanus. Next base: position 43,518,066 of record NC_068294.1, read on the forward strand.
TATAGTCTGGATGCGCAGATCTGCAGCTAGTATGCACAAATCAGTAGCTTGGGTGCAATATTACACTCTCCAAACATACAGCCTGTATGCACATTTCTTTAACCTGTCTGCACAAATCTGTAGCCTCCATGCATTGTTACACGTTACACATTACACTCCCAGCACAGAGCATACAAGATGCACGATGTGTGCACAGCCACTGCATGCAGGCTGTAGTACCACAAATACAGGTTGCAGATTTGTGCATTCGTATCTATAGTCTATAACTTGCGTATGCAGATCTGCATCCTGTATGCACTCATCTACAGCCTTGCATTCATTATTACATTCCCTGAATTACATATCTGCAGCTTGCATGCACAAATCGGCAGCATGAATGGACAGATTTGACACCTGTCTGTGCAAATATGCATTCTGCATGTGTTGTTACACTTGTTACACCCTGGCACAGCATCCCATGCACAGTATGTGTGCAGATCCACTGGATTAAGTCTGCAGATCTGTTTATACATGCTGTGGATAAATGCAGCTAGCATGCACAGATCTGCACCTTGCAGTCTACATGCATTATTACACTTGTTAACCCAAATGTACCATACTGCACAATGTGCTTTGTATTTGTTCAACAAACACAATTTATTGCATACGAGACCATATGTTTATGTATAGATGTCTTTGATTGTATATATGTACAGCTGAAGTCAGAAGTTTACATACGTTTTTGGCCCATTCCTCCAGACAGAACTGGTGTAACTGAGTCAGGTTTGTCGGCCTTCTTGATCACACATGCTTTTTTAGTTCTGATTAAGGTCAGGGCTTTGTGATGGCCACTCCAATACCTTGACTTTGTTGTTCTTAAGCCATTTTGTCACAACTTTGGAGGTATGCTTGGGGTCAGTGTCCATTTGGAAGACCCATTTGCGACAGAGCTTTAACTTCCTGGCTGATGTCTTGAGATGTTGCTTCAATATATCCACATACATTTCCTTCCTCATGATGTCATCTATTTTGTAAAGTGCACCAGTCCCTCCTGCAGCAATGCACCCCCACAACATGATGCTGCACCCCCATGCTTCACTGTTGGGATGGTGTTCTTCAGCTTGCAAGCCTCACCCTTTTTCCTCCAAACATAACAATGGTCATTATGGCCAAACAGTTCAATACTTCTTTCATCAGACCAGATGAAGTTTCTCCAAAAGTCAGATCTTTGTCCCCATGTGCACTTGCAAACTGTAGTCTGGCTTTTTTACGGTGGTTTTGGAGCAGTGGTGTCTTCCTTGCTGAGCAGCCATTCAGGTTATGTCGATATAGGACTAGTTTTGCTGTGGATCTAGATACTCGTCTACCTGTTTCTTCTAGCATCTTCACAAGGTCCTTTGCTGTTGTTCTGGGGTTGATTTGCACTTTTTGCAGCAAACTATGTTCATCTCTAAGAGACAGAATGTGTCTCCTTCCTGAGCGGTATGATGGCTGTGTGGTCACATGGTGTTTATACTTGCGTACTATTGTTTGTAAAGATGAACATGGTACCTTCAGGCATTTGGGAATTGCTCCTAATGATGAACAAGATATGTGGCTGATATCTTTTGAGGCACTGATTTTGATAGTAGGCCTTAAAATACATCCACAGGCACACCTCCAATTCAGTACACCTCCTATCAGAAGCTAATTGGCTAATGACATCATTTTCTGGAATTGTCCAAGCTGCTTAAAGGCACAGTTAACTTAGTGTATGTGAACTTCTGACCCACTGGAATTGTGATTATAGTCAAGTGAAAGTGAAACAATCGGTCTGTAAACTATTGATGGAAGAATTACTTGTGTCACGCACAAAGTCCTAAACGACTTGCCAAAACTATAGTTTGCTAATATTAAATCTATGGAGTGGTTAAAAATGAGTTTTAATGACTTCAACCTAAGGTGTATGTAAACTTATGACTTCAACTGTACATATTCATGTGTGTATACATGAAGCTTGTATGAAAAGGCTGTGATTTGTTAGCCAATTGTGACTGTTGAGTTCTCTGCCTAAGCATGTAAGCAGTTTCTGTGTATATGGCAAGTATTGTATGTTGGCAAAACAGAAACGCAGACAGCATACATCAGTGCATAAGGGGAATGCGTGGAAATACATATTCATAAACAGTTCCAACTCATGAACATATACACAGGTGACACACAGGTGCACTTCTGTAAAAGAAAAACAAGTAACCTGCTGCACAGGTGGACATGCACTCATGTTGTTGATGTGAACAGGTGTACACACACACCAATCTGGTCAACACATGCACATCTGCTCAGTCGTGCAGAAGAGGTGTGTGGCTGTTCGGAGAGTTCAGGGGTCAGCACGCAGGTGTGCCAGTCAGACGGCCGAAGTTTGTGCCGTTCAGTTTTGCCAACAGGATACACAGTGTCTCTCTGGCCGTGGCTACCCTTTCCATCTACATTGTGAACATATTACTGAGAACTTTGCAGTATTCACAAACACATATGGAGACTGCAGACAAACACGTGCTCACCGCATATTGTTTCAGTATGAGTGGAGGTGAAGACAGCGGCCGTCTACATCTGTTATGGAAAGAGATTAAACCATTCAGACGCTTTTCCATTTTCCTAAAACTCCATTCAAACATCTACAGCGTTCCGTTCCGTCTCTCGTGGTGTGGAGTTCAGTAATGGAGAGAAGAGTGAGGTTTTCATAGTGTGACGACACCTGCGTTTGGTTATTGCGTTGCATAAATACAGCATGACTAGATATAAACTAGATTTTTACATTTTCTGAAGACAATCTGAGTGGTGCTTGCCCATACGAAAGTTTCCGCCACAATGCTGAGGTGTTGTGGGTGGTCGCAGTCAGTCGTTGATCAAAAACAACAAAAAAGAAACATTTAATTCTAAACAGGCACAACACAGATGAGATAAAGCCATTCGAGTCTCTTGTTGGGACTCTAAATAAACACACTGCAGTGATGCCCTGTTAGTATTTAATTAGAAGTGCAAATAGTAATAATTGCCTTAATATTATTATTATTATTATTATTATTATTATTATTATTATTATTATTATTATTAAGAAATCATGTTGAAATCTCATACAGTATATCATCCTATGTTTCTTGTGATATTTTGACATAAGTTCGTGTTAATTCACATTTTGAATCGTAGATTCTGTTATTGTGACTTAATTGACATTAAAAGTAATTCATGAATTAAAAAACGTGTTTGTGTTGGGAGAATATTTGACCACTTGACCACCCATTAGACCCTCATTTATTGTGTGAAATATTTATTTGAGCTTGACAGCGACCAAAAAATTGTGGTGCGACACAACCAAGTCGCTCCAAAGCGTCCGTATGGCGCAGGTGTACATTGACGCGTCCTTGACATGAACTGTACGCCAATGATAGACTCGTGTTTAATATGCAAAAAAATCATCTGTTGGAATCTAAAGCCACTTCCTTATATTGTTTTATCAAAGCTCCTTTTCCACATTAATGTAATGCATTTTAGTTGTGATGCATCTCAATATTATTTTTGTTATAATATAAATATATAATTAAATATAACTCTTTATAGTCATTTAATTATTATATAATTAATTATTTTTATTTGAGAGGCCAAGCAAATGTTGATATATGAGATTAATTGCGATTAATTAGATTTATTGATCGGTACACCATGTAATTAATTAGATTTTAAAAAATTAACAATTGACACGCCTAGAAATTATGCAAATAAACATGTAACAAAATATAATATATGAAAAATCATATTGTATTTATTGATTAAATACATTGATTTATTCAGTTTTAAAAAGCTAAAATGTGACCAAAATGATGAAAAATAATAAAACGTAATTAGTAAAATTTATGTTTTCATATTGTACCTAGTTAGAAGGTCCCCTGTATAATTAACATCATTAGCTGGGAGAGAATTTATTTTATATTTAAGCAAAAGGGACATTTAATGAAATATACCCGTATGAATCTAATCACAATCGAGAGCTTGTAGATCAGAATCAAATCGAATTGGGAAATCTGTATCAATACCCAGCCCGGTGTTGCTAGGAAGTTCTGGGCGGTTGCTAGGTGGCAATTGTTCTCATTAAAGGGTCTTGCTCTGTTGTGTATGTGGTCAATGGATACTGCATGTGTGTGTGTGTGTGTGTGTGTGTGTGTGTGTGTGTTTAAGGATACTGCGGTTGTGAATAAAGGAAATGTGGTTTTTGCACATTGTGTAGCTGTTAAAGTGTGTGTTCTTGTGGTTTGTGTGTCTAACACCTCGTTTTCTAGCATGCTTTAGTGAATGAGAAGTCAATCAGTCGGTTTGTGGTGTTAGAAAGTGTTATAAGAAACACATTAAGCTCTATTGACAGCATCTGTGCCATAATAATTGCAATTAGTCTCACAGTTTGTCAAAACATAATGTTTCCAGTAATGCACTTACATTGGAAGTCTATGGGGCAAGTGAATCGGAGGGTTGCAAAAGCAGAAATGTACAGCTTGTAATTTGTGAAAGCACTCACATTGAAAACATTGACAGGAGTTGAAATATTGGATATAACTTTGCACAGATAAGGTGAAATATGTGGTTTCATCACACTAGTCTCACGTTAACATGTATTATGTTCAAGTCTTGTGGCTCTACTTTTGAAACAGTGTGCATTTTAACATTTATTCAGCTGCAGTGTCTTGCCCCATAGACTTCCACTGTAAGTGCATTTCTGAAAACACCATTTGTGCTTATTTTGAATGAAAAGCTAAGGCATAAGCAACACATTTCTGCTGATAACTCTTTAAATTCTGTCTGTTCATCAAACAACACTATAGTCTGGCTTCATACGACTTAAAATATATAAGGTGAATATATAGGTTGTAAAATGCGTCAATTGATAAATACTTTTCTTGTCAATTATGGGATTATATGGGCATGGTTGTGGCGTAGTGGACTAAAGCACATAACTGGTAATCAGAAGGTTGCTGGTTCGATCCCCACAGCCACCACCATTGTGTCCTTGAGTAAGGCACTTAACTCCAGGTCGCTCCGGGGGGGATTGTCCCTGTAATAATTGCACTGGAAGTCGCTTTTGGTAAAAGCGTCTGCCAAATGCATAAATGTAAATGTTGTCATAAAGTCTCCTCCTATAATGCCTAATGAGGTTGGAGAACATGTGGCAAGTGATCGGAGACCATTCCTCCATACAAAATCTGTACAAATGCTTCATAATCAGAGGTACATGTTGGTGGACTCTCCTCTTCAGTTCACCCCGCTGGCTTTATATGGGGGTCAGGTCAGGGGACTGGGATGGCAGAACATTGATTTTGTGGTCTGTGAATCATTTTTGGGTTGATTTTGATGTTTGTCTTGGATCGTTGTCCTGCTGGAACATCCAACCAGGGCCAATTTTAAGCTTTCTGGCAGAGGCAGTCAGGTTTTGTTCTTTTATCTGTTGGTATATGATAGAGTCCATGATACGATGTATCCGAACAAGATGTCCAGGACCTCTTGCAGAGAAACAGCCCCACAACATTAAAGATCCAGAACCACATTTAACTGTGGGCATTGGGTACTTCATCATCTCCGTGTGTGCCAAACACATCTCTGGTGTTTGCTGTCAAAAAGCTCTGTTTTTGTTTTATCTGACCATTGAACCCGGTCGCATGTGAAGTTCCAGGAGCATCTGGCAAACTGAAGATGCTTGAGTTTGATGCTGGATGAGAGCAGAGGCTTATTTTCTTGAAACCCTCCAGTTGGGATCCTTGGACATTCTTTGGCCACTTGAACCATCCTCCTTACTGTGTGTGGAGACATTATATTTATACCCCTGTGAAACAGGAAGTCATGGCTGAACGATCTCATAGTCACCCAGGTGCACTAAAAGAAATGTAAACTATGAATGGGAATATACTTTAGATATATTTTACTCGTAAGAATTTCTAGGGGTGCCAATAATTGTGGCCAATGTGTTTTGGAGAAAAATATTGATTTAATAATGAGATATTTCCCCTCTTTCAATTATTTTACTTTAATTAAAAGTGCATTTTTTGAAGGAAAGATCACATCCTAACATTTAGCAAGGGTGCTAATATTTTTGGCCACAACTGTATATGTGTGTGTTGACTGGCAAGATGAAGAGAGTGTGTACACCTATGTATCTGTTTCACCACAGCTGACAGCTGGTGAGATGCCTCCTCTCTATCTCTCCAGCTCTATCTCTCTGTCTCTCGCTCATATCTCTTCATATTTGAGGCAGTGTGGAGGAGTCTTTCACTCTAAACTTCTAGACAAGGAAACAAGGGAGAGAAAGGGAGGGAAAGAGTGAGGGATTATAAACAACAAGATGAGAAACACTCTTAATTCCCGTTATATCTTCTCCATTCCTGTCTTTTTTTCATCCGCTGTGTTTTCCTTAGTATGCAGCGTTTCCCCTGACCCCGACGGTGATTTAATTTTGCAGGGTGAATTTTTGGGATGTAAGGGACCGCCGCAGCTGAATCATCCGAAATAAATCACAAACTACCGTCTTATCACGATCTACAGATCATTAATGTCGAGAAGAGTTGCAACCCAGCTGCAATTTACACCAATTTTAATGTCAGACAGAGGAAAATCTCAATGACTGGGAATTTTGCAGAATGAGCTCACCGATGCACCGTTACATCAGGGGTCAGAGGCCGTTTCTGGAATCGGGCTCGTCAGAGGAACAGGCCTTGTGCTGCTTCTGAAATCACGAGGCTTCTTGAGAATGCCAAACGCCCTCAAAGACAGATAGGACCTCTCATAGACACAATGCTTTTCATAGTAAGCTATAAGCTAAACCCAAAACCTACACTAAAGCAAAATGTCAAAATTTGAGAAGTAAAATGAGTTAAGATATTAAGACTTGTTTTCAAAGAAATCTCATGCTTAAAACAAGAAAGAACAATAAACTTAATCAAAATGGAAAACAAGTTTAATTTTCTTACAGAAATGGCATATATATATATATATATATACTGTATATAAATAAAAAGGGGTTCACTGACCTTTTTTGGTCCATTCTGCAGCTCATATCAGATTGTCAAGTTTTGCGGCCGACCCACCGGCCACGCTCGGATCTCCCGATGGCCAGTGCGCCCCTGAACGGCCCCAAAGTCCAGCCCTGATAATAGAATTGGATTGAAGCTGTTAAATCTAGCAAATGGCAGTGTAAACCCTGAACATTCATTAGGAAAATTTTAAAAGAGTTGTTGGTGTTTTGTGGTGAAATATTATAAAGTTCAAACTGTGGCATTGTGGTGATACATTCTTGGATGTAATTTTTGCAATAAATTGTTTTATCAGCAAAATCTTGAATGTTCAACCCACTTAAAGTCTTGACTCAACATAAAGCAACATATGCCTGTCCAGCTGCAAAAATATTGTTGTTTCATTGACAGTTAATCCTTGTATTTTGTGTACAGTGCAAGCCCATGCCAACTTTAATGGGAACTGCTTACGCAATCCAACCTTGCTGTTAACTCGCTCTTCCTCTAAAGTAATTGGAGTAGAATTCATGATGTTTCTAGTTGGTGGTGTACGCTTTCTAATGGTATTCCCAACTTTATCATCTCAAACTGAACAAATACTACTGTAGAGCGGAGGAGGGCAGGGCTGGGCCAGGCTAGAATGATGCATGCCCGGTCCCCAGTCGGCCTGATGGGGCGTGCGAGTGATAAAGGCGGCCGGTGACGACAGTTTGAGAGAGAGAGAATTAGGGAAGCTGTCCGTCATATGTGTGTTTGTGTCTTTTGTATAAGTTCCTTATTAAAATATTATTTATATTGTCAAGCCGGTTCTTGCCTCTTCCTTTCCATTAAAGACCCTTACACTGGTGCCAAAAACACTGGAGGGATGCCCGTCGCGGAGTCCTCGACACGTCGTCCACCCAGGGGAGAGCCGCTGCCATCTGCCGGATGACGGAGTAGGCCAACCGCCCGGACACGGAGAATGGCCACGGCCAGCCAGCGTGACGGGTTGTGAAGTGAAAGCCATGCATACAAACGGCGCGCTAGGGGCACTAAGGGGACGAATATCATTGACGTACCCGGCGGGGCTTCGCAGCGGGGCGGAGCAGGTAATATGGCGTCGGGAGGCTCTGGTGCGTCCCGAGGCTCTGGTGCTGAGAAAAGACTGGAAGCACTTACCTTGCTCCGCACACCCAGCAGGGGTCAGGATAGTGACTGAGGAGGAGGTCCGGTGGAGGCGTCCTCTAGACTCGTCAGAACCGGCCGGCCAGGGAACAGTCGTGGGGTGAGGGCGGGGGGTCTGCGTCCAGCTTGCCGGGACTGTTAAGGTGTGGTGGCAGAGTGCTGTGAGAACGGCATTTGAGGGCCAGGTGACCCAGAGACAAAGGAAATAGCTCTTTTACTGAGAATGTGGGGCAAATGAAATGAATTCAGCAAAAGATTCTCCTCCCGGCCCTCCACCGGGGGACGGAGTGGTCTGCTTACCAGCTCCGGAGCTAACGTCTTGGTCCCCGGGTCAATCGTCGGTGGATCGCAACCGCCCTATCCACCTGGGGAATCGGCGTGTACCCGTGGGCCGCACCGCCGTCGAGGGATGAGCGCTTGGCTTTGTGACGAGTGGGGAGGGGTGTCCTTCATGAAGTCGTCAGCTCATCATGCACCTCCGGGAAAAACGGGACCGGGGGCTGCGGCTGTGAGCAGCGCGCAGACCCCAGAAACCAGTCATCCAGCCGCGACGGCTGTGGGGAGGACGGAGGATTCCAGTCCAGCACCACGCTGGCTGCGGCCCGGGCAAGCATGTCAGACATCTGCGCGTCAGCCTCAGCCTGGGCGTGCTGGCCTGAAGGCGGCAGTCCAGAGGAGTTGTCTGCATCAGATGCCGGACCGCTCTCCGTTGCAGCGGCGAGCTCATCCACCTCGAGCTCTAGAGGATAGGCAGGCTGTCCGTGAGGCGACGGACAGGAGTCAACGAGCTTCCTGGGGGGCGGGTGGTCCGAGGGGGCGGAACCGCACCTGCTGCCATCTCCAGATCACCTCCATCGCCAGCCGCATCATCCTCAATCCCGTGAGAAGGAGCGACGCGGGGGATGGCTGGAGTGGCATTCCTTTGGTTGAAGGAAAGCCGCGAACGCAACGTTGCCTTGGTCATGTTCTCGCGGTGAGAACATGAACCATCCACAAATGCTGCCTCGGTGTGATCGCAGCCCAGACACAAGAGACAACGCCTGTGGCTGTCTGAAGTGGAGAGCACTCTACCGCATCCAGGAGCTACACAGGGGCGTAAGGGCATCTTTATAAAAACGCATCCTGATAAGGACGTTCAACGCCGCTGTGTATTGCTCTTTTAGAGGAGTTTTGCGCTGTCGAAGTGACCAGGTGCAAACTGCACTGCCGTGCAGAGAAGGAGAAAGCCGCTGAAGTGCGCCGTAGATCCTACAGCAGAATCAGCTCAGAGGAAGAGGAACAGGTGTGTGACTCGCAGCTCACTGCATACATGACCATCGGCACTGAAGACAATTTGTGAGTGAACTAGACGCATTTCCCCGCCTTTATACCCATATGTCCGGGTATAAAGGACAATATTTCTGCTTGCTAGAGTCTGTGTGTCTATAATGTAGCCTGAAATGTAACTATCTATCACCGAGATTATTGGGTTTGTGTGAGAGATTAAGGCAATGTTATCAATAGTGCTGAGCGATAAAACAATCTTTATGTTTTTCTGAAAAAATAAAAAAGAAGAAATGTCCTCAATATCGATGATGAGTTTTTGAGTAGTTATCTATATGTTCTACATCTAGACCAGGGGTGTTCATTGCATCGATATATTCTCCTAAAAATCTTAATTTGTGTTCTGCTGAAGAACGAAACATTTTTGTGTGAATTATTCCTTTAAAGCTCGATGTGGCCCCTGTACTAAACAACTTGACCCACCCCTGCTCTACCCCTTCTATTTTCGCATTGTTTTGAACAGGTTTTATGCGCAACAACAACTCTCTCAGTTGGCATTAAGGGGAATTTAGCCCCTGCACATAAACTGATTTTAATGTAACCGTTTCATATTTCCGGTTCGACACATTTCACTATATTTGTCTGGACAATTTTAACTAGTGAGAACATTTGTACCTCACAAGTACAGCAAAACCTGTAAACGCACACAGTCTCATGATCTCAGACATTCAGTCATGGGAAGGTTGAGGGGTCATTGGCGAGACGATAATGAGGAAGTGATGTGTTTTGCATTTTTTGCTCTCTGTCCTTTCCCACCCACCCTCGCACTCAGAATGAGTGACATCACACTGACCACACCCACACCACCCAGCAAGAGAGAGCCATATCTGATTCACCATTTTCATGTAATGCTTGCCAAGAGTATGAGGAAGATATCCAGGAGGGAGAGACGAGACATGGAGAAAAACAGGGAGTTTAAAGAGATAATATACCCAACAAATGTAAATGTTGCAATTATTTACTCATTATTTTCGTTCTTGAATATATTTTCTAAGGATATATTTTCCATGATTTCCATAAAATTGTATTGGATAGTGCCTCGCTTGAATGCTTAAATTCACCAATTGTCATAAAGGAAGCCCATGGATCATATTCCAAGTATTCTGAAGACATACAATCACTTTAAGACAACATAAGTCGTTATAAACTATATATTTTCTATAATCCCCTTTTCTCCCAAATTTGGAATGCCCAATTCCCACTACTTAGTAGGTGCTTGTGGTGGCACAGTTACTCGACTCAATCCGGGTGGCGGAGGACAAGTCGCCTCCACTTCCGTCAATACGCGCATCTTATCATGTGACTCGTTGTGCATGACACCGCAGAGACTCACGGCATGTGAAGGCTCATGCTACTCTCCACGATCAACTCACCACACGCCCCATTGAGAGCGAGAACCACTAATCACCACCACGAGGAGGTTACCCCATTTGACTCTACCCTCCCTAGCAACCGGGCCAATTTGTCACTCAGCACACCCTGGATTCGAACTCGTGACTCCAGGGGTGAGTCGTTATTAAATATTAAATGAAATCTTTGATCAACTCAAATCAAATATGGCGACACGTCAATAATATAAATTTTCATTGGTTCTTGCGTATCTCGTAACCAAAAATCATGACACAAGAACCACTGAACAATCTGCCATTGTTCAGCCAAACAGGAAGTCCTGCCCAAAACTGACCTCATTATTTGAGCCAGATGCTGACATGTCAGGCAACTCAAACCCAAAGTCCGCAATCAGACATCTCAATATGAACTCAAACATTTCCAAATGGTCTGAGCTACAGTGCATTCATAAAGTTTTCAGACCCCTTCGTTTTTTTTCACATTTTGTTATGTTGCAGCCTTCAGCTAAAATACTTTAAATTATGATTTTTGATAACTTTGCAAATGTATTAAAATGAAAAAACTGAAATATCACATTGACATAAGTATTCAGACCCTTAACACAGTATTTAGTTGAAGCACATTGGCAATGGTTACAGCCTCAAATCTTTTTGGTTATGATGCGATAATTTTTGCACACCTGGATTTGGGGATTTTCTGCCATTCTTCTCTGCAGATCCTGTCCAGCTCTGTCAGGTTGGATGGGGAATGTCAGTGGACAGCCATTTTCAGATCTCTCTAGAGATGTCCGATTGGGTTCAAGTCCAGGCTCTGGCTGGTCCACTCAAATACATTCACAGAGTTGTCCATAAGTCACACTTGCTTTGTATTGGCTGTGTGCTTAGGGTCATTGTCCTGTTGGAAGGTGAACCTTCGGCCCCGTCTGAGGTCCTGTGCGCTCTGGCCCAGGTTTACATTAATGATATCTCTGTATTTTGCTGCAATCAGCTTTCCTTCAACCCTGACCAGTCCCCAAGTCCCTGCTGCTGAAAAACACCCCCACAGCATGATGTTACCACCACCATGCTTCACTGTTAGGATGGTATTGTGCAGGTGATGAGGGTGCCTGGTTTCCTCCAGACATGACGCTTGGAATTGAGGCCAAACAGTTCAATCTTCGTTTCATCAGACCAGAGAATCTTGTTCCTCACAGTCAGAGAGTCCTTTAGGTGCTTTTTAATGTGTCTTGCAATGAGGAGAGGCTTTCATCTGGCCACTCAGATCGGTGGAGAGTTGCAGTGATGGTTGTCCATCTCAAGTTTCTCCCATCTCTGATCTCTGGAGCTCAACCAGAGTGACCATCAGGTTCTTTGTCCTCAATTGTCTGATTGTTCCAAACTTCCATTTAAAGAATTATGGAGGCCACTGTGCTCTTGAGAACCTTCAATGCAGCCAAATGTTTTTTTTAGCCTTCCTCAGATCTGTGCCTCGACACAATCCTGTCTCTGAGCTCTGCAGGCAGTTCCTTTGACCTCATGGCTTGGTTCTTGCTCTGATATGCATTTTCAGCTATAATACCTTATATAGACAGTTGTGTGCATTTTCAAATCATGTCCAATCAATTGAATTTGTCACTGGTGACTCCAATCAAAGTGTAGAAACATCTCAAATATGATCCAGAGAAATGGGATGCACCTGAGCTACATTTCAAGTGTCATAGCAAAGGGTCTGAATACTTACCTCAATGTGATATTTCAATTTATCCTTTTTAAGACATTTGCAAAGTTATCAAAAATCTGGTTTTTGCTTTGTTATTACGTGGTATGGAGTGCAGAATGATGTAAAAAAAAAAATAATGACAACATTTTAGCATAAGGCTGCAGCATAAAATGTGAAAAAAATTTTTGCTTTAAATGTTCTGGGAACTGGGAACATTTGAGCAAAAAAGAGATCTATCAACCTACAGTACCAATATCTTTAGTACCTTTTATATACTTACTATATACTAATAGTCATTGCACAATTTGGGGCTCTCAGGACTGTATTTTCCTTCATTGTGTGTTCATGCCCATGTGCAAAGCTTCAGGACTACATTTATCCTGTTATAATGCAGTCCAGCACTGTGTTTGATTAATTATAAACAGTTAGCTTGGCAAAATGGACATTGCTGCTGGCAAAAACTAGCCTGTGACACAGATCTCCCTTCGCCTGTTCATTATAAGCTCAATAAACGGAAATATTCCCTCAGTAGCCACGTGGACACTATAATTATTGCATTTACTCATTTGTGTGGGAGGCAAACTTGCAAAAACAAAGAGTTTCTTTCTAAAACAGCCAAGTGAATAGCATGTTAGCACCAGATTTCCACTGTATCCGTGTTTAGCGTTAGCTACTTCAAGATGTTTGTTTACAGTGGTCAAACTAGTTTTCTTTAACTCATAAATAGCCTTTGAGTGATGCTAGCCATAAATAAGCAATCATGTTTCGGCTTATTAGCATGGTCCACTTAACCCCTTCTGGTTGATGGCGGAACTACACCATTATGGATTATTTAAAAAAAAAAATAATCTTATAGTACATGTTTTGCCAGTGATTGTTTTTTGTTTTGGAGGGTTCTTAAAAGTGTTAATCTGTTGTTTGTGAAGGTTTCGGACTTGTGTGGTGGTTACTTTATAAACGGCTGCTTTCATCATCCACCAAATTTAGCTAACAGCTATTGATAAAGCTAGCTAGCTAATGCCAACATAGGCTATCGTATAAATGCCGTCAATGTATCATGCAAAGAAAAGTGATTACTTCAAACTAGTCTTGCATTGTCAGATCTATATCCACACTTTGTATTAGCCCTGTTCCAGCACTGGATAGTCAAATATAATATACAGCCTCAAAGTTTGTAGTAAAACAATCATAACGGTGTAATTTTAATTATGTTACCTCATCTGTCAGCATGATGCCGGTGAATCACGTTCAGTCTCTTTGTACATTACGTCATTGTCTTGGTCGATGCTCGCGTCCCTATGGAGTGTTTGCACTAGCACGAGCAACAGGTAGCTGCTGCAGTTCACTTAACGGCCACAGGTGTCACTAATAACAAGGCCCTGGCATGATGTACACCCCCCCCACCCACTTTCCCTGGGGAGGGGCGTGCCTTACACACCATCTGCCGGCAGGTCATCCCCGTCAACCTGGATGAGGGAGGGGGACAAGGGGAGGAAAACAACAACAAAAAAAAGTGCGGCACTTCCGCGCCATAACGGCGATTGTGCAAATTAACAAAACATTTTAAAAAGAGAGGGAAAAGCCAACATGGAGCGGCAGTGGGAGAGAGAGAAAAACACTTACTGGACGGTTCTCCGATACGCCGTAGCTTGGTCCTCGGCCACTCCTCCACCCTCTAATGGACGACAGCCGTGCCTCCCGGACAGATCGGAGGCAGCCCTCCGGCCCCTGGTGGACGGAATGCCCCGCCGCATTTGTGGTGGACGGTAGTGGTCTCCCTGCCCCTGGCAGCCGTAACTGCTCCAGACGGATGGTTGGGAGCCCCTCCTCCCCTCATGGTCGGCGGCTTCCCGGTGGCCGGGCTCCTCCGTCCTCTGGTGGATACCCGCGGCTGCTCTATTGGGGTGGATGGTAGTGGCGAGGACTCCACTACGGCACATCCCTCCTCCTTCCTGGGTTTCGGCACCAGTGTAAAGGGATTAATGGAAAGGAGGCGGCGAGAACCGGCTTGACAATATAAATAATAGTTTAATATAAAACTGAAACAAAAAGACACAAACACACAAGGTGTCCGTAAATCTCTCTCTCTCGTCGCACTGCAGTCTCCAGTCGGCCTTTATACCTCTCGGAGACTTGATTAGTCTGATTAGGTGACGGGTGTGCAGAATCACGACCCGGCCCCGCCCTCCGCCCTGCCACACTGCACCTTTAATTTAGTCTTCTAGCGTATTATAGTTTTGAATTTAATGTGTACATTTCATAATAACGAATGACTGACTCAGACATAGGAGATTACCAGGTGCACTTGAAGATGGGAAGAATTTTTCTGCGGCTCTAGAGTTATTATTCACATGGCATTTTTGGCTCAGGTGACTGGCTCAAAAACAAACAAAAGAAATAGTACATATATTTACATTTATTTGAACAAAAGTTATTCCGTTCTGTAGTTTTGGTTTGTAGAAGGTGTTGGTTCCACTGGGACTTGTGATCACTATGGCTGTCATAATAACGTCAGACTTTTCACACCGAGTTACGCTGAGCAGACGTCCAGCAGGCCTGTTCGATATAAACGTCACAGTCCTCTGCCAGAAACTTTACCATGCCGAGCTGTCCTCATCCTCTCACTGTTACATGCTTAAAATCTTACTCACACCTTTGGGCTTCCAAGTTTCCATGAAAATGTTAGTTATGCTTCAAATGTCATGGTTTTCCTTTTCCAACAATATGCGGAGATTAAAGATGGACGACCAAGAGGAGAAAACAGCTTAAAAGAAAAATAAACCATTCAGCTTCTGTTCAGGGTCGACAATAGTATGCTATATTGTTGTCACATGACCTCACTACATTGCATATAATGTGTATATGTGTAGCCTTTAAAGGCAGACTGTGAGCTCGGAGAATTTCAGAGGGGTTGTATGTCGATGGTGCATGCTTTTGTTGAAGGTATCAGTCCGTGTTATTTCAAACTACCCGAATTTTAAACGAACTACACTACCAGTGATCAGGGCTGGACTGGGAAGATAAATCGGCATGGGATTTTACATGGCAACTGCCCCAAAACTTGTTGAGAGGGGTGGGGTCGCTGTCCTTTTCTGCATATCGCGGCGCAATTTTGTTGTCCATTATGCCAGCTCATTTTAGCTGATCGCGGACCAATCGGCACATTTCGCGGCCGACCCCCCAGCCCGCTCTGTTCCCCCGATGGCCAGTCCGCCCCTGATCGCCCCCAAAGTGCGTCGGCCCACCTGGAAATTGCATGACCAGATTAGCCCTGCCCATGATCCTAAAGTGAAAGATCCACCAATCAGAGAATCACGGTGAAACAATGTGCACCAAAAGAGCTCTGCAGCGCCCATGATGCACTTTGAATGACGCAATCGAGTTGCTGTCCCTACACTCTCAAACTGCTTATATTTGTACATATCTGAATATTTTTTAGCATTGTTTTTAATCCGATTACGTCACTCGCAGTGCTTCGTAGGATTGTAGTTTATTCCCGCATTAAAGACGTTAACTACACAGTCTTATACCGTCCACATTTTGCCTGTTTTTCTAATCGTTTCTTGTTTAAGCACTATTGCACCTCTCTGGAATACTTGATTAAACAACTGGAGTGGTGGTGGCATAGTGGCTAAAACACAGGGCTGTTAATCAGAAGGTTGCTGGTTTGATCCCCACAGTCACCACCATTGTGTCCTTGAGTAAGGCACTTAACTCCAGGTTCCTCCGGGGGGATTGTCCCTGTAATAATTGCACTGTAAGTCGCTTTGGATAAAAGCATCTGCCAAATGCATAAATGCAATGCATTTAATATTTATTACCTTGCTAAGTAGCAATGTCATATTTTTACAGCGATTTTCACAATGCATATCTTGCTCCACAGCAACTTAAGTGTCTTCTAGTGTTGACACCAAACCAACATTTCAACTGGACATTATTGTAAAACTGACATGTTGATCACCCTGTATTTTATGATCAAGACCAACAGTCTGTTTATTATCCCTGATTTATACTCTAGTACTCAAACCGGAGGATGAGTCGAGCTCTTAAGATGTTAATTATAACTTTGTGTTCCCTGTAGACCTCATCTGTCAGCAGGGCTTTGTGATACAGTGTGGATTTGTTTTTGTTACCACGGCAACAGTCACCTGACCCTGTTTGCTCTCTCTCTTTGGCTCCTCAGGTATATCCAGATAATGCTGGTCATGTGTAATCCGCTACAGGTGAGTTAACCTGCATGTGTGAATATAAAGAGCGTGTTCACCTTTACAGGGCTCTTAAAGTCAACTGTCCTCATTTACATTCTTAATACACATTTCACAATCTTGCCCATAATAAATGCTGTAATTTAATGCCGGTTCAAAGGTTGAAGCGATAATAGCAAATAATGATAGATTTGAATAGATCACATGGTTTATCAAAATAAAATGTTCATGAACTAAAAACTGATGATCATCGTCCCATGTGTGTCAAACATGTTGAGTGATCCAAACATCATCTGCTGCCTGAAACTGAACTTTTGATCAGATTTTAGGAGTGAACGCACTTAACTGCATAGAGAGCTATAGGATGCTCCCTTGCTCCCTATTTAGTGAATGACTTAACCTCCAGTGTGCTGTCTGTCTGCACTGGTCTCAGAACAGTTATAGGAGAGCTATAGGATGCTCCCTTGCTCCCTATTTAGTGCATGACTTAACCTCCAGTGTGCTGTCTGTCTGCACTGGTCTCAGAACAGTTATAGGAGAGCTATAGGATGCTCCCTCACTCCC